>NC_134473.1:66701483-66760277 GCF_964194025.1 Convolutriloba macropyga | reverse complement strand
ATGTGTTGTCTTGTTGACAAAAACTTGAAAGATATCTTCAAGACAAAAAAATGTTGGTATTCAATTGTTGCCCTGAATAATAGGAAAAAAATGTAGTGTTTTCTTAAACAACTCCAACTTCTGAATTCGATGGTTCTTGGTTTCGCGATGTTGACTTTCATTGAATTCAGTATGATATAACTCGATCGAAATTGGACTTGACTGTAAATAAGTGATTGCTCCTACGGAGCTTCCGTTTGTTGCCAGAGTTCGTTAAATATTATCATAAATTTGGGTCACGATACAGATCAGTGAAAAAAACCTAAAAATTAGAAATAATTTATATCATCAAGAAAGACCTGTTTTTGTGTTATTTCACCCGACAGCGATTCGGCACATGAAACTTGGTGTCAGTTGCACTGAAGTACTGTTTACAGTGTTCAGTGTTGTTAGGATCTTCTCCTTTTGTCCAATTTTTATACATTTTCTTAATAACAGAATCAGATCATAAAGAAACCACAAGCCTTTTTTGTAATCAATAAAATATGGAAAAATATTCTATATTGTGTCACGTAATTATCGATTTCTTACATCAAGTTTAACACCGCATGTATTATGTACATTCTACGACAAGGGTAGTGGGCTGACAAAATTAAAGAAAATTTTAACAAAGGTATAAAAGTTGAATAATTTTATGCTAGGCAAAATTAAAAAGGATCGGTAGGAAACCGTTACTAAAGCAGATAAACAAGAAAAATAACAAAACGTAACCAATAAAAGAGGAAACGTTGAAAATAGCAATTAAAAATAATAAATTAGGCACTTGGATACCAATAAACCTATTGAACCACTTAAATTCTGTTTCACCAAATTTGTCAGAAATGAATATGGAACTGCTAGTGCAGAAGTCCAAAAAAAATTTTTTCCTTGTACCCAACCTGATTTTTCTAATGTACAGGCAGTAGAAAACTACTGCTCCTAATCTGAGGTGCCCACAACTGTTCTTAGTTTGCCCACAGAATTTGTCTGTGAAAGGGTTGATCAACCCAACAAAGAAGGAAATCCGCCCGTGTTGAGAAATTCTTCGGATTTAAACATAAGAAAACTTCGGTTTTCGTCGCTTTTATTTCACCAAAAACCGATCAAAGCCCTTACGTTTTTTTCGTCGTTTGATCAGTTTTCGTCGGTATTTTAACGTAAGAATCGTCGGTTTTTGCCATTCTAAAAATCTCACAAACCGGACAGTCCCTGCCAGGATTTCGAACCTTGGACCCCTATATTACTAGCCACCTTCTCCTCAACTGCCCACTTGTCACTTAGTTTTACTCTATTTCTTTTGTATTTAAAACAAATTGAGACTGACAATACCGACAAAAAACGACGATAATCGATACTTCTTACTGCCAAAACCAACAATACCGACAAAAACTACGCTAATCGACACTTCTTACATCAAATACCGACAATACCGACGAAAACGTGGATAATCGACATTTCCTACATAAAAAACCAACTAAATCGACAAAAGTCGACCAAAAACGACATTTCTTGCTTCGATTTCGTCGCAATTTCTCAACCCGGGCGCTACTACCGATACGAAAAGCAGATAAAATGAAGTTTAATTTGTTAAAAATGCAAAACTTTTCAGAGAAAATAATTGTTTCAAAACAATATATGTACAACTTGATCTCTATATGTCAGGAAGAGGCTAAAATTCACAAAAAGAAAAATGAGATTCGAAATATGTTGAAATCCAAAAATGCGAGTTCTAGAGAAACCCAAATGAGAATTGAGGCTTGGAAGATGTGCTTTAGAGGACCATACCAGGCAAGCACAAAGCAACAACAACTGTTACAAGATGAAGCTTTGATGAGCTAACGGAAATCTAATTCAACCTGACACAAACATATATATATATATATATATATATATATATATATATAAGTCTTTTAAAATTTTCTTATAACTGCTACTGGCATCACTTGACGAGACCATCAGACCTTTTGATGACCTATCAAGTAAGTGGCGGTTCTGTGCGGCCTAGTTTGTACAGCAATGCTAACTTACTCGAAAACAATTTATTATTATTATATTATATATATATATATATATATATATATTATATATATATATATATATATATATATATATATATATATATATACATACATATATATATATATATATATATATATATATATATATAATGTATTGTACTTTGTTTTAATTTGTTGTTGTGTTTTGGAGAGAGCGTTTTGGGCCTGTTTTTTTACCCAGTGCTCTGCTCAAGTCTCCTACACTTCTTTTATGTAACTCCGCCACTGCCGGTCCCAGGAGCGGAATGAAAAAAGGAGGATGGTAAAAAGATACCATGCTTGAAAATCTCATAATTTGTTTTTTTTCAACTTGACTTGAGATACTTACGGCGCTATATTAGCTAATTTTTTGTCAAAAACTAATTTTCGTACGTTTAAAACTGACGAAAACAGACGCTTCTTACGTTTTGAAACCAAAGAAACCGACGCTTCTTACATTTAGAATCGACAAAAACAGACGTTTCTTACGTTTAAAGCTGGCGAAAACCGACGCTTCTTACATTTTAAAAACAACCAAAACCGACACTTCTTATGTTTTCAAACCGACGAAAACCGACGCTTCTTATGTTCTGAAACCAACGAAAACTGAAAATTCTTACGTTTAAATACCGACCGAAACCGACCAAAACGACGAAAAAAATGTAAAGGCTTTGAAACAAAGACCTACAATTCAAAACAAATAAAATTATTCTGATAAATGGAGCCCTATAAGATAAATTTTTTTATATCTATCGTATAAATTAAATATCAAATCTTAGCCAGTTTAATTGAGTTTTGACTAATTGCAAAAAGTCAATTGGATTCAATTTTGCTGATCAAAAAATCAAGAAACAGTCATTTGATTTTGTCGTCAGTTAGTTTTAGCCACCAAAAATACAAAAAAAAACGTTCCGGAATTCAATATCTTGCAAGATTCTTGCAAAATTTTCAAACTGGGCTTATATTTAGTTCATTGAATTCGGTTTTGTAAATTATTTCACAAACAATAATTTGCGTCCGAGATGTTGTCCAAAACATTTGTAATCTGATTTATTTTTTGTCTTGATTGATATCGTATCAAAATAACATCAAATCCTAGCCAATTTAATTTATTATTTTCTGAAAAATTTTTCTCAAAAACAAAAAATTCGTGAGCGTGTAGTGATATCAGCCCCAATTTCCGACCACCGATTCAAACCACAAAAATGTTTTGAATTGGAGTCTTATATGATATCTTATTAACATTCTTCTTTTAAAATTAAAATCAAGTTTTAGCAGGTATAACTGATTTTTATCTCAAATATCCCTCAGAACAAAAAAAGTCTTTGGGTGTTTGTGTACTGATGTCAATCTCATTTAACGGCTTACAGTTCAATGCGAAAAAATCATTGAGATCACAGACCTTATCGTGTCAAAAATTATAAATTCTTAGCCAGTTTAGTTGATTTTTTTCGATATATCCCTCAGAAATAAAAGATTTAGGAGTGTGTGCAATGTCATTCAAATTTAGCCAACTACAAACCGAAACAAATGCAATCACCGTGGTAAATTTTTTTCCTATAAGGCAATCTATTAACCTCTATCGTATCAATTAAATAACAGATCTTCGCGAGTTTAATTGATTTTAATTAATGGAAAAAGTTAATTAGATTCAGTTTTGCTGATCAAAAATTCGGGTTATAGTCAGTTGATTTGGCATTCAGTTAGATTTAGCTACCAAAAATACAAAACTAAACTTTCCAGAATCTAAAAAGTTCCAAAGCTTCTGCAAGAGTCTTGCGAGATTTTGAATTTGAGCTGAAATTTTTTCATTGAATTCGGTTTTTTTCTTTGTTTAATAAACAACATTGATTTTTTTTGTGTTAACATCAAAGCATAGCCAGTATAAATGGTTTTTGTGAAAAAATCTCTCAGAACAAAAAAAATGGGAGCGTGTAATGACAACAATCCCTATTCCCGATCAACATTTCGAACAAACTATAAAAATGTTTTAAAATTGAACCCAATATGTTATATTATTAAATTTCATCGCTAGAAGTTAAAATCAATTTTCAGCCAGTATATTTTATCTTTATCTGAACGATCCCTCAGAACCAAAAAAATAGTTATGTCAATCTCTTTTACCGACCTACAGTTCAATACAAAAAAAGTTATTATGATCATTTTGAGCTCTATATGACGTATTATTAACCTTTATTGTATCAAAGAAGCACCACATTTTAGCAAGTATAATTGATTTTTTAAGAAAAATTCTTCAGCTAACTGATGTTTTTAGAATGTGTATGGTGATGTCAATCCCATTTACCAAACAAAATTTCAAAACAATTAAAAATCTTGCGATAAAAGTGGGTCCAATAAATTAAATAATTAGCCTCTATCGCATCATTTGAATCACACATCTTATCCGGTGTATTTGATTTTTTTCTGAAAAATCCCTCAGAAAAAAAAAATTCGGGAGTGTGTAATTCGAATCAACAAAATGTTTTCAATTGGAACACTACATGGAATATTTTTTTTCTTCATCGAAAAAAAAATCAGTTTTTCACCGGTATGATTGATTTTTATCAATCCCTCAGAACAAGAGGTTTTGGGAGTGTGTGTGCTGATGCCAATCCCATTTATCGGCCTACAGTTCATTACGAAAGTCATTCTGGTCAAATTGAGCCCTATATGGTGTATTACTGACATTCTCGTTTCCAAATAATACCAACTCTTAACCAGTATAATTAACTCTTTTGGACATATCCCTCAGAAAAAAATGCTAAGGTTTGTTTTTGATGTCATTCCAATTTAGCGGCCTAAAAATCAAAACAAATAGAAATCATTTTGCTAAACATGAGCCCTGAAGGTAAACCATTATCCTCTATCGTATCAATTATTTAACAAATCTTAAACAGTTTAATTGATTGTTATTTAGTTGAACACAATCATTTGAATTCAGTTCTGCTGATCAAAAATTCAGGTAATAGGCAGTTGATTTGGCATTCAATTAGATTTAGCTACCAAAAATACCAAACTAAGTGTTCCAGAATTCAAAAAAACTGCAAAGTTTTTGCAGGATTCTTCAAAGATTTTGAATTCGGGCTAAAAATTATTTGATTCAATTCGATTTTGTTATTTGTTTAATAAACAATATTTTGCGTCAATGATTTCCAAAACATTTGTTTTCTGATTTAGTTTTTGTCTTTATTGATATTGTTTCAAAATAACATCAAATCCTAGCCAATATAACTGTTTTTTTCTGACAATCTTTCTCAACAAGAAAAGTTTTGGGAGCGTGAAGTGATATTAAAATCAATTCCCAACCAACATTTCGACCCAATAGAAATGTTTTAAATTGGAACCCTATAAGGTATACTATTAACATCCGTCTCTTAAAACTAAAATAAAATTTTATCGGTCTGGAGTTCAATACAAATATAAATATTGTGATCAATTTGAGCTCTATATGGTGTATTACTGACTTTATCGTGTCAAAATATTAATAATTCTCAGCCAGTTTAATGTATTTTTGAAATATATCCCTCAGAATAGAAAAGATTTAGGAGTGTTTGTGATGTCTTTTCAATTTAGCTACCTACAGTTCAAAACCAATAAAATCATTTGCTAAATTTGAGCTCTATAACGTAAAATATTAACCTCAATCATATCAATCAAATAACAATATTGAGCCAGTTTATTTGATTATCGATTAATTGAAAATAGTCAATTAGATTCAGTTCTGCTGATCAGAAACTCGATTAACAGTCAGTTGACTTGGTCTTCAGTCAGATTTAGCTACCAAAAAAAACATCCCAGAAATTAAAAAACTTGCAAGGCCCTTGCAAGGATCTTGCAAGATCTTGAATCCGGGCCAAAAATTTACTCTTTGAATTTAGTTTTTTAATTGCTTAATATACAATAATTTGCGTAAAACATGTCTCAAAAAATTCTAGCCTGATACTTTTGTACTAAAATCAAATCCTAGGCAATCTAATTAATTTTTTCTTTAAAAAATTCTCAGTACAAAAAAATTGGGAGTGTGCAATGATATCAATCCCAATTTCTGATCAACCATCCGAACCGAATAAAAAATTTTTAAATTGAAACCGAATATGGTATATTATTAACCTTCATCGCTTACATATAAAATCAATTGTAAGCCTTTATACTTGATCTTCATCTGAAAAATCCCTCAGAAAAAAAACATTGGGAGTGTGTAGTGATGTCAATCCCACCTACTGACCTAAAGTTCAAAACAAAAAAATATTTGTGGTCATTTTGAGCCCTATATGACGTATTTTTAAATTTAATCTTGTCAAAGTAACATCAAATGTTAGCCATTATAATTGTTTTTTTTTTCAGAAACATTCCTCATCTGAATGATGTTTTAGGAGTTTCTCTGGTGATGTCAATACAGTTTACCGGCCAACATTTCAAAACAATTAAAAATTTTGTGATAAAATTGAGTCTTATAAATTTAACCTCTATCGTATCAATTGAATTACAAATCTTGGCCGGTATAATTCATTTTATCTGAAAACTCCCTCCAAACAAAGAAAAACTTGGGAGTGTGTAGTGATGTCAATCCCAATTTCCAGGCAACAATTCGAATCAAAAAAAGGTTTTCAATTCGAACCCTATTTGGTATATTGATAATCTTCATCATTTAAAAAAAGGATCAATTTTTAGACGGTAAAATTGAGTTTTATCTGAAATATCCTTCAGAAGAAAAGGAGTTTTGGGTGTGCGTGCTGATATCGATCCCAAAAATTGAGCTATAATTCAATACAACTAAAACCTTAAAACCTTTGTAGTCAAATTGAGACCTATATGGTGTATTACTGACTTAATACCAACTCTTAGCCAGAATAATTGATTTTTTTGGACATATCCCCCAGAAAAAAATGCTAAGGTTTGTTTGTGATGTCATTCCAATTTAGCGGCCTACAATTCAAAACAAATAGAAATCATTTTGCTTAGTATGAGCCCTTAAGGTAATCCATTATCCTCTATCGTACCAATTATTTAACAAATCTTAGCCAGTTTAATTGATTGTTAATTAATTGAACACAACCATTTGAATTCAGTTCTGCTGATTAAAAATTCAGGTAATAGGCAGTTGATTTGGTATTCAATTAGATTTAGCTACCAAAAATACAAAACTAAATATTCCAGAATTCAAAAATCCTGGTTGTTGCAAGATTTTTGAAAGATTTTGAATTCGGGCTAAAATTTATTTGATTCAATTCGATTTTGTAATTTGCTTAATAAACAATTTTTTGCGTCAATGATTTCCAAAACATTTGTTTTCTGATTTAGTTTTTGTGTTTATTGATATTGTTTCAAAATAACATCAAATCCTAGCCAATACAACTGATTTTTTCTGACAAATCTTTCTCAACAAGAAATTTTTTGGGAGCGTGTAGTGATATCAAAATCAATTCCCGACCAACATTTTGACCCAAAAGAAATGTTTTAAATTGGAACCCTACATGGTATACTACTAACATCTATCTCTTAAAACTAAAATCAAATTTTATTAGTCTACAGTTCAATACAAATACAAACTTTGTGATCCATTTGAGCTCTATATGGTGTAGTACTGACTTTATCGTGTCAAAATATTATCAATTTTTAGCCAGTTTAATGTATTTTTCAAATATATCCCTCAGAATAGAAATAATTTAGGGGTGTTTGTGATGTCATTTCAATTTAGCTACCTATTGTTCAAAACCAATAAAATCATTTGGTAAATTTGAGCTCTATAACGTAAACTATTAACCTCAATCATATCAATTAAATAACAATATTGAGCCAGTTTATTTGATTTTCGATTAATTGAAAATAGTCAATTAGATTCAGTTCTGCTGATCAGAAAATCGATTAAGAGTCAGTTGATTTGGTCTTCAGTCAGATTTAGCTACCAAAAAAACATCCCAGAAGTTAAAAAACTTGCAAGGCCCTTGCAAGAATCTTCCAAGATTTTGAATCCGGGTCAAAAATTTAGTCTTCGAATTCGGTTTTTTAATTTGTTTAATAAACAATAATTTGCGTAAAACATGTCTAATAAAGTTCTAGCTTGATATTTTTGTATTAACATCAAATCCTAGGCAATCTAATTGATTTTTTTCTAAAAAAATTCTCAGTACCAAAAAAAATTGTGAGTGTGCAATGATATCAATCACAATTTCCGATCAACAATCCGAACCAAATAAAAAATTTTTAAATTGAAACCCAATATGGTATATTATTAAACTTCATCGCTTACATGCAAAATCAATTTTAAGCCATTATACTGATCTTCATCTGAAAAATCCCTCAAAAAAAAATTTTGGGAGTGTGTAGTGATGTCAATCCCACCTACCAACCTAAAGTTCAAAACAAGATAAAAAAAATTGTGGTCACTTTGAGCCCTATATGGCGTATTTTTAACTTTTATCTTATCAAAGTAACATCAAATTTTAGCCAATATAATTGATTTTTTCAGAAATATCCCTCATCTGAATGAAGTTTTAGGAGTTTCTGTTGTGATGTCAATACTGTTTACCGAGCAACATTTCAAAACAATCAATTAAAAACTTTGTGATAAAATTGGGTCTGATAAATTTAACCTCTATCGTATCATTTGAATTACAAATCTTGGCCGGTATAATTCATTTTATCTGAAAACTCCCTCCGAACAAAGAAAAACTTGGGAGTGTGTAGTGATGTCAATCCCACCTACTGACCTAAAGTTCAAAATAAAATGAAAAAAACTGTGGTCATTTTGAGCCCTATATGGCGTATTTTTAACTTTTATCTTATCAAAGTCACATCAAATTTTAGACAATATAATTGATTTTTTCAGAAATATCCCTCATCTGAATGAAGTTTTAGGAGTCTCTGTTGTGATCTCAATACTGTTTACCGAGCAACATTTCAAAACAATCAATTAAAAACTTTGTGATAAAATTGGGTATTATAAATTTAATCTCTATCGTATCATTTGAATTACAAATCTTGGCCGGTATAATTCATTTTATCTGAAAACTCCCTCTGAAAAAAGAAAAACTTGGGAGTGTGTAGTGATGTTAATCCCAATTTCCGGCCAACAATTCGAACCAAAAAATTTTTTTCAATTGGAGCCCTATATGGTATATTGATAATCTTCATCGTTTAAAAGAAGATCAATTTTTAGACGGTAAAATTGAGTTTCATCTGAAATATCTTTCAGAACAAAAGGAGTTTTGGGTGTGCGTGCTGATTTCAATCCCAATAATTGAGCTACAGTTCAAAACAACTAAAACCTTTGTAGTCAAATTGAGCCCTATTTGGTGTATTACTGACCTTATCGTTTCAAAATAATACCAACTCTTAAGCAGTATAGATGATTTTTTTGGACATATCCCTCAGAAAAAAATGCTAAGGTTTGTTTGTGATGTCATTCCAATTTAGCGGTCTACAATTCAAAACAAATAGAAATCATTTTGCTAATTATGAGCCCTTAAGGTAAACAATTATCCTTTATCGTATCAATAATTTAACAAATCTTAGCCAGTTTAATTGATTGTTAATCAATTGAAAACAATCATTTGAATTCAGTTCTGCTGATCAAAAATTCAGGTAATAGTCAGTTGATTTGGTATTCAGTTAGATTTAGCTATCAAAAATACAAAATTAAATATTCCAGATTTCAAAAACCTGGAAGGTTGTTGCAGGATTCTTGAAAGATTTTGAATTCGGGCTAAAAATTATTTGATTCAATTCGATTTTGTAATTTGTTTAATAAACAATATTTTGCGTCAATGATGTCCAAAACATTTGTTTTCTGATTTAGTTTTTGTCTTGATTGATATTTTTTCAAAATAGAATCAAATTTTATGAATTTATTGTGACAAAATCATATCAATTCTTAGCCAGTTTAATTGATTGTTAATTAATTGAACACAATCATTTGAATTCAGTTCTGCTGATCAAAACTTCAGGTAATAGGCAGTTGATTTGGTATTTAATTAGATTTAGCTACCAAAAATACAAAACTAAATATTACAGAATTCAAAAAATCCTGGTTGTTGCAAGATTTTTGAAAGATTTTGAATTCGGGCTAAAATATATTTGATTCAATTCGATTTTGTAATTTGTTTAATAAACAATATTTTGCGTCAATGATTTCCAAAACATTTGTTTTCTGATTTAGTTTTAGTGTTTATTGATATTGTTTCAAAATAACATCAAATCCTAGCCAATACAACATATTTTTTCTGACAAATCTTTCTCAACAAGAAATGTTTTGGGAGCGTGTAGTGATATCAAAATCAATTCCCGACCAACATTTTGACCCAAAAGAAATGTTTTAAATTGGAACCCTACATGGTATACTACTAACATCTATCTCTTAAAACTAAAATCAAATTTTATTAGTCTACAGTTCAATACAAATACAAACTTTGTGATCAATTTGAGCTCTATATGGTGTATTACTGACTTTATCGTGTCAAAATATTATCAATTTTTAGCCAGTTTAATGTATTTTTCAAATATATCCCTCAGAATAGAAAAAATTTAGGGGTGTTTGTGATGTCATTTCAATTTAGCTACCTATTGTTCAAAACCAATAAAATCATTTGGTAAATTTGAGCTCTATAACGTAAACTATTAACCTCAATCATATCAATTAAATAACAATATTGAGCCAGTTTATTTGATTTTCGATTAATTGAAAATAGTCAATTAGATTCAGTTCTGCTGATCAGAAAATCGATTAAGAGTCAGTTGATTTGGTCTTCAGTCAGATTTAGCTACCAAAAAAACATCCCAGAAATTAAAAAACTTGCAAGGCCCTTGCAAGAATCTTCCAAGATTTTGAATCCGGGTCGAAAATTTACTCTTCGAATTCGGTTTTTTAATTTGTTTAATAAACAATAATTTGCGTAAAACATGTCTAGCTTGATATTTTTGTATTAACATCAAATCCTAGGCAATCTTATTGATTTTTTCTAAAAAAATTCTCAGTACCAAAAAAAATGGGGAGTGTGCAATGATATCAATCACAATTTCCGATCAACAATCCGAACCAAATAAAAAACTTTTAAATTGAAACCCAATATGGTATATTATTAAACTTCATCGCTTACATGCAAAATCAATTTTAAGCCATTATACTGATCTTCATCTGAAAAATCCCTCAAAAAAAAAATTTTGGGAGTGTGTAGTGATGTCAATCCCACCTACCGACCTAAAGTTGAAAACAAAATAAAAAAATTGTGGTCATTTTGAGCCCCATATGGCGTATTTTTAACTTTCATCTTATCAAAGTAACATCAAATTTTAGCCAATATAATTGATTTTTTCAGAAATATCCCTCATCTGAATGAAGTTTTAGGAGTCTCTGTTGTGATCTCAATACTGTTTACCGAGCAACATTTCAAAACAATCAATTAAAAACTTTGTGATAAATTTGGGTATTATAAATTTAATCTCTATCGTATCATTTGAATTACAAATCTTGGCCGGTATAATTCATTTTATCTGAAAACTCCCTCCGAACAAAGAAAAACTTGGGAGTGTGTAGTGATGTCAATCCCACCTACCGACCTAAAGTTCAAAACAAAATAAAAAAATTGTGGTCACTTTGAGCCCTATATGGCGTATTTTTAACTTTTATCTTATCAAAGTCACATCAAATTTTAGCCAATATAATTGATTTTTTCAGAAATATCCCTCATCAGAATGAAGTTTTAGGAGTCTCTGTTGTGATGTCAATACTGTTTACCGAGCAACATTTCAAAACAATCAATTAAAAACTTTGTGATAAAATTGGGACTTATAAATTTAACCTCTATCGTATCATTTGAATTACAAATCTTGGCTGACATAATTCATTTTATCTGAAAACTCCCTCTGAACAAAGAAAAACTTGGGAGTGTGTAGTGATGTTAATCCCAATTTCCGGCCAACAATTCGAACCAAAAAAATTTTTTCAATTGGAGCCCTATATGGTATATTGATAATCTTCATCGTTTAAAAAAGATCAATTTTTAGACGGTAAAATTGAGTTTCATCTGAAATATCTTTCAGAACAAAAGGAGTTTTGGGTGTGCGTGCTGATTTCAATCCCAATAATTGGGCTACAGTTCAATAAAACTAAAACCTTTGTAGTCAAATTGAGCCCTATTTGGTGTATTACTGACCTTATCGTTTCAAAATAATACCAACTCTTAAGCAGTATAGATGATTTTTTTGGACATATCCCTCAGAAAAAAATGCTAAGGTTTGTTTGTGATGTCATTCCAATTTAGCGGTCTACAATTCAAAACAAATAGAAATCATTTTGCTAATTATGAGCCCTTAAGGTAAACCATTATCCGCTATCGTATTAATTATTTAACAAATCTTAGCCAGTTTAATTGATTGTTAATCAATTGAACACAATCATTTGAATTCAGTTCTGCTGATCAAAAATTCAGGTAATAGTCAGTTGATTTGGTATTCAGTTAGATTTAGCTATCAAAAATACAAAATTAAATATTCCAGATTTCAAAAACCTGGAAGGTTGTGGCAGGATTCTTGAAAGATTTTGAATTCGGGCTAAAAATTATTTGATTCAATTCGATTTTGTAATTTGTTTAATAAACAATATTTTGCTCCAATATTGATATTTTTTCAAAACAGCATCAAATTCTATGAATTTATCGTGACAAAATCATATCAATTCTTAGCCAGTATAATTGATTTTTAGGAAATAGCCCTCAGACTAAAAAAAGGTTTAGCAGTGTGTTTGATGTCATTCCAACTTAGCTTCCAACAATTCCTAACAAAAAAAAATCATTTTGGTGAATTTGAGCCCAGAAGGTAAACTATTAACGTCTATCGTATCACTTACATAACAAATCTTAGCCAGTTTAATTGGTTTTTAATTAATTGAAAACAGTTATTTGGATTCAGTTCTGTCAGTTGGATTCAGGTATCAGTCAGTTAATTTGGTCCTCATCCAGATTTAGCTACTAAAATACAAAGATAAGTTTTCCAGAATTCAAAAAAGTTGAACAGTTCTGGCAATATTCTTTAGAATCCGGGCTAAAAATTTTTCATTGAATTCGGTTTTGTATCTTGTTTAATGAACAATACTTTGCGTCAACGATGTTAGCTAAAACATTTGTGACGTGGTTTTGAGTCTAAATTGACATCGCATCAAAATAACATCACAACCCATCCAATATAATTGATTTTTTTCTGAAAAATCTCTCAGAACAAAAAAACTGGGATTTTGTTGTAATATATATCCCAATTGAAGACCAACAATTCGTAACAAATATAAAGTGTTTTAAATTTGAACAAAATATGGTATAATTTTTATTTTCAATGCTTAAAAATAAAATCAAATTTCAGGCAGCTTATTCGGTATTCATCTGAAATATCCCTCGGAACAAATGAAAATTTGGGAGTGTGTGGTGATGTCAATCCCATTTACCAAACAACATTTCAAAATATTTAAAAACCTTGTGATAAAATCGAGCCCTATAAATTAATCTCTTAACCTCTATCCATCTATTGATTTATTCTAAAATATTCTCAGAACAAAGATAAATTTAACGTGTGTGTGTGTGTGTGTGGTGATGTCATTTACAAATGACGACCTACGATTGAAACCGAAAAATATTTTTTCAATTGGAACCCTAAATGGTATATTATTAACCTTAACTGTTAAAAAATAAAATCGACTTTTAGCCGGTATAATTGATCTTTATGTTAAATATCCCTCAGAAAAAAGGAAGTTTTGGGTGTGTGTGTGTGTGTGTGTGTGTGTGTGTGTGCGTGTGTGCTGATGTCACTCCCATTTATCGCCCTACAGTTCAATAATACTTAAAAATTAACTGTGATCAAATTGAGCCCCATATGGTGTATTATCGGGTCAAATTTATCTAAATTCTTAGCCCGTACAATTGATTTTTTCGAAAATATCCTTTAGAATAAAAAGACACTTAGGATTGTGTGTGATGTCATACCAATTAACCATCTACAAATCAAAACATATACAATCATTCTGGTAAAATTGAGCCCTATTATACAAACAATTAACCTCAATCGTATCAATTAAACAACAATCTTAGACAGTTGAATTGATTGTTAAATAATTGAAAACAGTCAA
This sequence comes from Convolutriloba macropyga, assembly GCF_964194025.1. Lineage (NCBI taxonomy): Eukaryota > Metazoa > Xenacoelomorpha > Acoela > Convolutidae > Convolutriloba > Convolutriloba macropyga. The sequence continues at coordinate 66,746,114 of NC_134473.1, read as the reverse complement.
TTGGATTCAGTTCTGCTGATCAAAAATTCAGGTAATAGTCAGTTGATTCAGCTAGATTTTCAGTTAGATTCAGCTAGATTTCAGTTAGTAGATTCAGCGTTTTCCAGTTAGATTCAGCTATCAAAAATACAAAAACAAACATTCCAAAATTCAAAAACTTGCAAGGTTTTTGCGAGATTCTCGCAAAATTTTGAGCCCGGGCTAAAAAACTTTATTTTGAATTCGTATATCAATTTGTTTAAAAAAAATTGCTTCAAAGACGTTGTATAAATCATTTCTACCCTGATATTTTGTAGTAATTGATATCGTTTCAAAATAACCTCAAATCCAAGCCAATAGGATTGATTGATTTGGAAAAGTTTCTCAGAACAGGAAAAAAATTTGTGAGTGTGTAGTGATATCAATGCCGATTACCGAACAACAATTAAAACCATCCTTGTCTGAACTATCCCTCTGAACAAAAAAATTTTGGGAGTGATTGGTGATTTCAGTCATATTTACCGAACTACAATTAAAAAAAATAATAAACAAAATTCTGGTGATTTTAGGACCTATATGACGTATTATTAACCTTTATTGTATCAAAATAACATCAATTTTAGCCAGTATAATTGATTTATATCCCTCAGTTTAATGAAATTGATATCAATCTGTTGATATCAATCTTTAATGAAAGTGATATCAGAAGTGTGTAGTGATATCAATCCCGATTACCGACCAACAATTAAAACCATCTTTATCTGAACTATCCCTCTGAACAAAAAAAAAAATTTGGGAGTGATTGGTGATGTCAGTCACATTTACCGAACTACAATTCAATAAAAATAAAAAAATTCTGGTCATTTCAGAACCTATATGACGTATTATTAACCTTTATCGTATCAAAATAACATCAATTTTAGCCAGTATAATTGATTTATATCCCTCAGTTTAATGAATATTTCGGAATGTGTGTGGTGATGCCAACCGTATTTACATACCAACATTTCAAAACAAAAAAAACCTTGTGATAAAAGTGAGCCCTATAAACTAAACTACTGACCTCTATCGTATCAATTAAATCGGAAATCTTAGCCGGTATATTTGATTTTCTCTGTAAAATCCCTCAGAACAAAGAAAAATTTGGGAGTGTTTGGTGATGTCAATCCCAATTCCCGACCAAAAAATCAAACCAAAAAATTTTCAATTGGAATTTTATATGGTTTGTCTATAGCCTTCATCGTTTAAAAATAGAATCAATTTTTTGGCCGGTAAAATTGATTTTTGTCTGAAATATCCCTCAGAACAAAAGAATCTCGGGTGTGTGTGATGATGGCAATCCCATTTGTTGGTCTACAGTTCAATACAACTAAAATTTTTTTTGTGAAATTGAGGCCTATATGGTGTAATACTGACTTTGTCCTGTCAAAAACTTATCAAATCCTAGCCACTATTAAAGATTTTTATGAAATATCAGAAAAAAAGGGGTAAGAGCGTGTGTGATGTCGTTCCAGTTTAGCTAACTGCAATTCAGAACAAACAAAAAGTAGTATATTTGAGCCCTTTAAGGTAAACCATTAACTTCTATCGTATAAATTAAGAAACAAACTTTAGCCAGTTTAATTGATTTTTAATTAATTGCAAACAGTCAGCTGGATTCAATTCCGCCGGCTGATAAAAAATCAGGTATTAGTCAGTTGATTTGGTCTTCAGTTAGAGTCAGCTACCAAAATTACAAAACTGAACTTTACAGAATTTAAAATCTGGAAAGGCTCTTGCAAGATTCTTGCAAGATCTTGAATCCGGGCTAAAAGCTTTTTCAATGAATTCGGTTTTGTAATTTGTCTAATAAATAATAATTTGCGTCAAAAATGTTGTCTAAAACCCTTGTACCCTGATTGTGTGTCTTGATTGATATCGTTTCAAAATAAGATCAATTCCTAACGGATTTTTCCCGAAAAACGTATCAGAAAAAGAAAAACTTTGGGAATGTGTGGTGATATCAGTCTCAATTCCCAACCAACAATTCCAACCAAATAAAAAAATGTTTTAAATTTGAATCCTATATGGTATATTATTAAACTTAATCTTTTAAAATAAAAATTGTGTTTCAAAAAAGAACTGTAGTTCGGAAGATTCAATTCACTCTATCAGTTTTAATCAACATATAACAACGTGTGAGCGTTGAATTGTGCAAAGCAACAAATGAAATTTTAGATGGCAAAGTTTTTTCGATGCTCTTTTACCGGTTATTTTCTGATGTTTTTGACAAAAAAATCGGTTCAAAACTATCGAACAATTGTGCAGAGATCCTAAAAATCTTAAGCCGAAAACCACCTTAATTCGTACATATCGTGGTTATATTTACATAAAATTAGATTATAGGAACCTTTTCGGAACTTTCTACGCATATTAGAACGTATTTTAAATACTCTCTATTCTGATTGGTTATTATTCTCTCTTACATATGTCTACTCAGTAAAATCTTCCCGCCCAGAAGAATTTGTAGGGCAAACGGGTACTAGTTCAGCAAGCGGGCGGACGAGCAATCCCGTGGACGTGCGCAATACGGAGGGACATGCGAAACTGTATGAATGGTAACGTAGTTCAGTGATCCGAGCAGTAGGGTAGTAACCCCTGTTGTTGATCTCCTCAACTACCCAAACCAACTCACCAGTCTTTAGGTGTTGTTCTGCATGTGTTTGCTACTTGAACGTCGGCTCAGTGTCGGGACCTACTCTTTGATCCAACGAGACCAAATTGCGTTAGCATGAGGAGGGGGGGGGGGGTTACGCTTACTGTGATTGAACTCGTCAACGTTACCGACTGACGGAATTCCGTTGGCATAGTTACCAAATAGAAAATGGTTAGGTACTATTGCGCCTAAGTTGGACGGGTCGCCGCTTACGGGCGTTAACGGGATTTAATTTAGTGCGTTTTCCACGAGACAAACAGTAATGTTCATTACTTGTCATTGAGTACCCAGCATGGTGTAAAGTACTAGCTTAAAATTGTGAACTAGCCTCTCCCAGATGCCACATTGGTGTGGCGCGCTGGGCGTGTTTAACCGCCACTTAATGCTTCTACGGGGAAGTTCCGTTGCAATATTGATAGTATTCCACTTTTTAATTTTCGCACGCAGTTTTTTTCCACGCAAATTTTGTATTATTGTCTGACCGTATAATTGACGAGGTATACCCCGACGAGAGACAAACCGCTCAACTCCCTTTACGCACGAACTGGCGTCCGTGGACGGAACAGTTTTGACATGAACGGCACGAGTAGTTAAGCATGCAAAGAGAAAACCTCACATCTGCTCGGTAGTCCTCGCATATTATCGTAAAACAGGCCGAAGTAATCGACCCCGGTGTTCTTCAAGGGAGGAGACTGGTATGCGATTCTTTCTAATGGGAGGTCAGCCATGATGAGTTTAAGAGTGGCAGCTCAGGACATTCTGCACGTGACGCGGTTGGATTTAATCGAATGCAGGGAGGATCGTAACTTAAGCATGGCATAACAGCCCTTCACATTAGGCCACAGATAGTCAACGCGTTGGTGGTGGTTTTTAACGTGAGTGTGCCGTAGAAACCATTCTTCAAATATGTGGCGTGAGTCCAGAACGATAGATTGTTTCACATAAAAATTAATTTCAACCGAATGTTTGATGCCGCCGCCGTTCGGATTAGACCATTTGGCCCGACGGAGGGGGGAAACGGGGCAATACGACTGCTCCGGTTAACGGATTTGTTTTCCAGCAGACCTTTTTCTTTCGGAATTGAAAGACTCTTCTTGAATGAGATACTGAAGAAGCTCAATTGGATCTATTATACTACCATTGACATTACGGTGGCATGAATGAGAGGGTAATAGTCGGAGCTTGCATGCTTTTATTCGTAGCAATTTTTAATAAGAACTGAACTTATCCAAGGAGATTATTTGAGAGGGCGGTTCGTTAGTTGAATTAGTTGCGGATGCGTTATTATCAGCAAATTGGTTGGTTACTATACCAAGTTTGATGCTATTAAATAATTCAGTGCTTGGTTTGAACGGGGATTGCGTGCTTCTTAGGAAATCTGGACCCCTCTCCCACTTACTTGATTGCAAAACCTTAGCGGAAATACCACGTGTACTGGAGTCTGACGTGTTATCATTTGAGGCAACGTTGTTCCATTCGTCAACGCTAGTGTGTTCTAAGATCTCGCAAACACGGTTTGCAATGAATATTGGGTGCTTGGTTGTAAAATTAAGCCATTGCAAGACAGTAATGCGTCCGGTCCACATAAAAACCCCGTTGATTTTCACTTTGAGAGCTTGTCAGATATCCTGTTTCAGACGGGCAGCCAGTAGCGCTGCCTGTATTTCTAGCTTTGCAACTGTCATCACATTCATAGGTGCTACAGGAGCTTTACCCAGGACAAACGCAAGCTCCGTTTGGGGCCTACTCGAAGCACTTACTCGAGCTGGGAAAAATGCAACGGCGCTGAAATTTTTTTTATGATTTATCGCCAAACATGTGTAATTGCAGGTCATTAAACTTTCCTGAAAAGTAGCTCCTCGGTTTAGTTATTTCTGCAAGCTTGCGTAGTTCTGAACTCCATTCGAGGAAACCTTATACTGTGTCTTTCGGTAGCTCTTCATCCAAATGCTGCCCCCGGATACGCCATATGTCCTTTAGTAACAATCGAGCACCAACTGTAAATGGTGATACTAGACCAATGCGATCAAATACCTTAGACACTAGACCCAAAACTAAGTGTTGTGTTAAAACTTAGTTACTCTATCGGAGGTACCTCAACTCACAACTAGGGTATCATTCTTGTGCTCCCATTTCAACCCAAGCACATGCAAAAAGTCCTATTAGATGACGCCATTACTTTTGATTCGGTGGACTGCGTTGACCCATAAATTTGATCAGCAAGATTTGGTGCATTGCTTACCAGGTTAGTAAGCTTGAACCCACCTAAATGGAGAAAATGCACCAAATCCTTCGATCTCTTGAGAGCCGGTTCAGGGAACTCCACTGAATTCAGGTAATCGACCATGTAGAAGTCTTCTAGGACGGATTTGGTTGCTTCCGGGTGCTGACTTATGTTGTTTCGGGCCGTGCCTCGCAGTGCATAGATAGCGCGAGTCATTAGCCCCAACAATATTGCGCGTGTATTGATACACTACAACATTTTTTGTGGGGTACTCCATCCACAAAAAACGCAGTGATGGCTTGTCACGGAAGAACATGACCTCGATATCTGCGGACGCGGCAAATTGATGTTGACGAAACTTGAATACTACTTGGATCAAGTTCTGGAGCAAGCCGGGGCTAGTGAGCAAAGATTTGTTCAAAGAAGTACCACGGAATTTCACTTCATCATTTACTGCCCTAAGCACTTTCCCCGGTTTGATCGGGTTGATTACGGGATGATGTGGTAGATATCACTATTATCCCGACCAATGCTCGACCATGTGAGTGTCAGGAATCTTTCTTAGATAACCTTTCTCAAGGTGCTCACTGATAGTTTTTGCGTAACTATCTTTCCAAGTTGTGTCTCTCGAGAGCCGCTTTTCGAGAGATTTAATTTGAACCAGAGACGAAAAATAGTTATTCGCAGGCTGGATGTTATCTTCGGCCCATAGCAAGCCAATATCGTCCTTGTAGCCATTATGAAAAGTCGTTGTTTCAAATTTTTTAAGCGCGCGAGCATCCGCTGCGGGTTGTGGTTCAATCCGCTTGTACGCGCCGTATGATTCAATGTCCTACCATGACTTATTTTGACGAGCCACTTCTTAATCCTGTTAATCCTGTTCAATATTGGCATTGAAACACGCTGAGTCTAATCTTGAATTTGACGGAAGTGAACCACTTAGAACCCAACCAATTGGTAGGGGAACAGTAAACGTTGAGCACATTTTGTCGGCTGAAAAGTACTCTAACGGGCGGATGGCTTGGTAGACATCCTGTTCAAATATCATCTCAATGTGTCCAAAGCTATATTTTACTGAATCTAGGACGGCCAATTTTTGGTAGGTTTCTTGCATGGACTTAACGACAATGATGTCGGAACCTACGTTTAATGTTTCCCGCACATAGGGACGTAGAACGAATACTTCGATGTTTTGATCTTTATGATGTGTCACGATCAATTAAATCACTTTTGAGTCGATGAGTTCTTCTGTGTTTATACCTTGACGTTAAATTATTAATGCGTTACCTTGCAAACCGAGTCTAGCTGCGAGACTACCGGTCAACCAAGAGTTACTGAGAGCGATATCGCATAAAACCAATGCCGTAGTACTAGTACCAGAAGAATTCGTGAGTTTCAATTCCGTCATAAAAGGAGTCCTTTGACGTCAGTGACTGAAGAAGAAGTGATTGTTTCGTTTGGTTGCTGTTGATCAGTAGTTGGTCTAATAGTACCTGCTTTCGACTTCAAATTTGTTCTGCTTCCGGGAAAAACGCTTTCAGCTCCGTGAAGCAAAGTGTTATGGGAGCTGTTGCAGCAATCTTTCCTACTTAAATGGGACGTGGGCATTGCCTAAACATGGGTTTTTTACGCAAACAAGCGAAACAGAGCTTTGCTTCAGCCAAAAACTTGGTTCGCTGGGTGGGAGTCTTGTTCTTATGTACACCACACTCCCAACAGCCGATGTCTGCCCTTGCATACAATGCAACTTACGATAGATGTTGACGAACTATGTTGTAAATTCTGGTGAGTCTTCTATTGCGTATTTGCAGAGAATGTCTTTGGTTCTTTGGTGCAACTTTGACTTGGTTACTAGAATAATGGCATCCTCAGTCTTCGTGTTGGTTGCTGTATTCTTCATTGAATCTTGCGCGCGGGCCTTTCCATTTAACCAATCGTTAAAATCCAGGAGAGTAGATTTGACCTAATGATTTTTGACAGTGAAGATCGACCATGACTCCTTTATATTGGCTGGTAGCTCCATTTTATGGGGTGGTAGCCAGGTGTTGAGAATTGCAGCACTCTTTAAATACGAGTAGTACCAGGGCGACTCAATGACTTCGACAAGACTTGAAAGGAATAGTTAATGATTTTTTTGCTATTGTGTATCTTTAGCGGTAGAATAGAGTTGAGTTTGTTCAAATGTGCACTGACAACTGCCAGTGGCTGGCCAAATTTATGCCAGGTGTCCTAAGTGCATCTTTGTAAATTTTTCCGCATCATGCAAACTCAAGGATAGCGGTCCACGCTTTTCCAGTTACAAGAGCTTTTTATTAAGTCACGTTTACATCATCAGTCAGTGACTTTGAATCAATGGAGTTTTTCAATTGTCCAAGCCATGCATGCCACTGCAGGGGATCACCATTAAACTGGGGCAGTTTTCACTCGGGCAGTTGATCTTTTACTAGTGACTGCGTTCGCCAACTGTTTTATCCAATAGGCGGAGTCCAAACGAGGAGCCAAAGGTGTGGGATGCGGTGGTCTACCCGAACACAACGGGCTCGGAACGGTAGCTCTAAACAATGGAGGGACTACGGGGGTGAAAAATGTTGAGGAGGTATCAGTGAAAGAACTAAATAAATTTGATCGCATTACGTCTGATGTTATATGATTTTGGTACCTTTCTGCTGCCTGTATTTGAGTGGAAGAGCGTAGGGATGTAGGAATATGAAGGTTGGTGAGCTGGGTCAGTTTTCAATTTTACGGATAAACCCGCAGGTGGCCTCGAATTAGCAGGGATGAATGCCGGGAAGCGCCAAACGGTCCGATCCGGTGGGAGCAGAGCTGCATGGCATGAAGGGAGAGAACCTAAGGGCATGTATCTGTGGTGTGGTGACGGTGGACAATTTACATGTGGTACAAAAACTTTGCAGGAGGAGGAATGTTCTGTGCGGGTAGAGAGGGTGGTAACTGATTACATTGTTTGCCATGGGGTTATTGACATTTTATTGGAGAGCTGGTGTTGGTGATGCGAGAGCAAAACAAAAGGCAGGTGGGATTAACTGGAATTTCGGGTCTATGGGGTTCAGGACGGGTGGTGGAGTGTCGGGTGCAATACTGTGTGCTTGTGGTTGATTAAGGATTAGTGGATCACTAGCAATTGCATTCACAGGTGGTTAACGAGAGGGCTGACTGTTTCTGTCCGGGCACGCTCGACCTGTGAGGGAGATGGTGGTCTATATGTAAACCACCGATGTGCATTGTAGCTTGAGACAGTTGTCGGGTTGTGTTTGGTTCTTTTAATCCAGCTGGCATACCAAATTTTAGCGGCCGTGATGGAGGCGTGTTTTAAGGATGTTGCTGATCTTGCATGATGATTGCAATATGTGCATTATTAGTTTCAATGGCTCTATTACTTGTGTCTTCAGGCCTATGGACAGAGAGGTTGATCTTAGCCTCAACTTTACTATAAGTTTTGAGATTAGAGATTGAGTTTAGAGGTTGAGCTGAAGAAGGGCGAGGGTCAATTGCTTGGTTGGATTGGCCAATTGAAGCAGAAAAATTCCAACTCTGTTCTTTTGCAACATCTGCCATGTTCCCGGCCGGTGACCAATTCTCCAACAAGTTTCTTGCTCTTGACTGAATTTGTTTTTGTAAAAAACTCGCCCATTTTGCCCGTACCAGACACGTGTGCTTCTGATTTTTTCATCAACTCAAATTTTTCAAGACCGTCAGGTTGTCTGCAGCTGTTACTTGCCTGCGATGTTCCTCCTCAAGCTACTCAATTTCCAAATCTGGCTATTTCATTTGTTTTTCAATTTCAATGCGGAGCTTTGCCTCACTTTGTTTCTCAAGTTCCTCCTATTTAAGTCTTGATATTCCTCAGTCTTGTGGATGCTGTCTAGTTTTTTTTGAGGAAATCATATACGAACCTGATTTTGAATGGTGAGATGTACATTGTTCCGCTGTCTTTTTGTCTTGGACCGAATCAATGTACCCACGAGCCGCAGCAAATAAAAGAAAATCATTGAGCGCACAAAACTTGGCACGAGACAGGTCGGGAGACAAGACGGACGGGAGGGCATGCCAAACGAGCAATACACGGTGCAACGGGAAACGGGAAGGTCGAATGGGAATGTTGGGCGAACAGCGCGCGACGAAGCGGGAAAACGGTAGGACGGGACGGAAACGTTGGGTCAACTCCGTATGACGAGGCGGGGAACAATACGGGTGAAAAAGATATATCGGGCGACGGGCACACGACGCTGCGGGAAAGGGGTAGGACTGAACGGATACGTCGAGCGAGTAGCCCGCAATGAAATGGGAAGACGGGAGAGAGCGGGCGGGAAACGAACAGGCAGCAGGCAGAGAAGTGGGGTTGTTCTATGCTAACACACTACAGCAACAAACTCAACCAAACAATCTAGCTGTTGCATCAGAACAAAGTCAAACCCTAGAAGGCAAAAAGACCAAACCAACGAACAATCATGCAGTTACACGCGGACAAACAACAGCAAAATCAATATTATACAACAGGAGAGCCAGTAAAAGTGAGATGTTGAACTGACAGGAGACAAACTAACTGTAACTCGTGTGCCAATTAAATCACACCCAAAAAAGCAACAATACCAAAAAACAAACCAGCAAAATTAACATAATGCAACAAAAAAATAAACTTCAATAACTGAAACGGAAAAATACAACAAGGAACGCAAAAGATCGATAATTTTTTCTTTAAGCCGGAGTTTACTTTTTTTTGCACAATTTTTTTTGTTTATTGAGTTCCGTTCAGTTGCCGAACCTTCTAGTTGAATAATGATAGTTTTTGAAAAATTTGTCAAAAAAAACTTCATTTTTTTAATTTTCGGTAAATTTTTGCAATTTCTTGAATACGGAACGGTAATTCAATAAACTGGACGGTTTTATGCCTGAAAGTAAGACGTATGAATATTCGATATTGATTTTCAAAGTTTTTTTGCATCAAAATTGACCACAAAATTTTAAAAAAATGAATATTTTAGCATTATATTCTCTTACTTTTCTCGATATCAGAGGGCAATTTTTTTTATACAAACCCACTTGGTCTATTTTCAATTTCTTAACAAATCCAACAAAAATTTCCCAAAAACAATGTTTCTTCGTCTCAAAAATTATGTTTGGGGTTTATTGATGACAGTTATCCAATATTTTAGATTTGTCTACCCCATTGAATATCAAAAATTTAAGGATTGGGTTTCTTGCCATCTAATTTAGTCTTTAAATACTACACTGCAAAAAACTTTAAGGTTTTGGTTCTGTCTTACAGTTTTGTTAGATATCCTTGTAATGATGTAGAGCAATGAGTGAAAACATGGTGATAAGGAGCATGGTGCCACCCCCGTCTATACACAACATCTTTATTCCAGAACCTTTTGACTTTTCATGCATTCCAATCAAGTTGAGAGAGCATCTCACAGCTTCTTGGTACCTCTGCTTTGAGAACTTATCTTTGTATGCAGTTAAACTATGTACAAAAGCAACTTATGCGCATCATTGAGGAAAGAATTGCCCTTGGCGAAGACCTCATTCAGAATATTGAGCTGTCCTTTTTTGATACCACTGTTGATGCCTCAGAAAGCTTTGTCGCAATCGTCTGAGATATTACTTCGTTGTTATTGCTTTCGATAGTCGGGCAAGTCTTTGATGATATTTCAGGCTGGCTCTTCTTTATCATTCAAAATGTTGACCTTTGATTCGACTAATTTAGCTTCTTTGAGCAAAATATTCTCTGTGTATTGTGCCTTTTTGGAAGACGTGTCAGAATCATTTGCTGAGGTCTTCGAATATATCCATTTAAACTTGCTTGAAATATTAATTTAACATGCCAGGATTGATTCTTCTCACTATCTGTGTCAGATTTGCTATCCCTCTTCAGTTGACTGTTCAGCAATCGATGGGGTTGAATATCACTTTTTACGCCACTGATAATCCTGCTCCACAATAATAAAAGAACTCAATCAGATGTTCTGCTCGTTCATCTAACGTTTAAAATTTATCAAAACTTTAAGGTTGATATTGTTCGTAAAGCCGGAGTGGCACCATTGCAACTCAGTAAATAACTGTAGTTCGGAAAATTTAATTCACTCTATCAGTTTTAATCGAATAATAGCAACGTGTAAGGACTGTAACGTATAAAGCAACAAGTAGAAACTTGGACGGCCAGGTTTTTCTTGATGCTCTTTTACTGTTGTTTTGTGTAATGTTGTTGACAAAAAAAATCAGCTCATAATCAGCCACCAATCGTGTAGAGAACATAAAAATATTCAGCCGAAAACCAATTTAATCTGTATTATCTTGGATATATTTACTTGAAATTGGCTTAGACGACTTTTTTTTGAAAAAATCTACGTATATAAGAACGTATTTTAAATACTCTATTCCGATTGGTTGATATTTAATCGCTAACATCTATTTACTTAGTAACAAAAAATCATTTTGAGCCAGTTTATTTGATCTTTTTCTGAAACATCTATCAGAACAAAAGGAAGTTAGGGAGTGTGTGGTGATGTCAATCCCATTTACTGACCTAGAGTTCAGTATAAATAAAATCCATAAGGTCATATTGAGCACTACACGACGCACATTTCACCTTTATCGCATCAAAATATCATAAATTTGTAGCCATTATAATTGATTTTCCAGAAATATCTATCAGAGCAAAAAAAGTTTAGGAATGTGTGTGTGATGTAACTCTAACTTAGCAAGAATTCAAAACAAATAAAGTCATTGTGGTATAATAGAGCCTTATAAGGTCAATTGTTAACCTCTATCGTATCAATTATATAACAAATGTTATTCAATTCCCGACCAACAATACAAACGAAACAAAAAAATGTTTCAAATTGGAACCCTGTATGGTATAATATTAACCTTCATCGTTTAAAATTTATTTGATCTTTGTCTGAAAAATCCCTCGGAAAAAAATTGGGAGTGTGTGGTGATGTCAGTCCCGCTTCCCGACCTACAGTTCAATACAAATAAAAGCAGTGTGGTCATTTTGAGCGCGATATGTTGTATTTTTAACCTTTATCGTATCAAAATAACATTAAATTTTAGCCAGTTTAATTGATTTTATAAGAAATATTCCTCATCTAAATGAAGTTTTTGGAATCCGTGTGGTGATGTCAATCCCATTTACTTACCAACGTTTTAAAGCAATTAAAAACCTTGTGATAAAAGTGTGCCCTATAAATTAAACTATCAACGTTTTTCGTATCAATTGATTAAAAAATCTTAGCCGGTATATTTTTATTTGTATGAAAAATTCCCCGGAACAACAAAAATTTTGTGAGATGTTATTGACAAAATAATCAGCCCATAATCAGCCAACAATCGTCTAGAGAATCTAACAATATTAAATCTAAAACCACCTTAACTCACTTATTGTGGTTGTATTTACTTGAAATTGGGTTATGCGACTTTTTTTGGAAAAATCTACATACATTATAACGTTTTTTAAATAATCTATTCCGATTGATTAATATTTTCTCGATAACATCTAATTACTTACTAACAAAAATTTAAGCCAGTTTATTTGATCTTAATCTGAAACGTCCATCAGAACAAAAGGAAATTTGGGAGTGTGTAGTGATGTCAGTCCCAATTGCCGACCTACAGTCCAAAACAAACAAAACCACTGTGCAAAATTTGAGCCCTATATGGTGTATTACTATTTTTATCGTATCAAAACCACTTCAAATCTTAGGTTTTTAAAGATATTTATTTGTGAAATTTTCCCCAGAACAAAAATAGATGAGGAGTGTGTGTATGTGTGTGTGTATGTGTGCGTGTGTTTGTGTGATGTGAATCCCATTTAACTACTAGAATTCAAAACAGATAAATTTTTTTTTAAAATTATTGTAAAATTGAGCCCTATTAGGTAGGTTATTATCTTCTGCAGTATCAATGAAATAACAAATCCTAATCAGTCAGTATATTTGACTTTTATCTGAAATAGCCCTCAGAACGAATGATAATTTGGGAGGTTAAGGTGGTGTCAATCACCTTTATTGACCTACAGTTCCATACAAAAAAATCAGTGTGGTGTATTTGAGCCCTATATGGTGTATTACTTAGCCTATATGGTGTATAACTTTATCAAATCAAAATCATATCAAAGTCTTAGCCAGCATAACTGATTTATTTAAAAAAAATCCTCGGCTAAATGAAGTTTTTGGAATGTGTTTGGTGATGTCAATCCCATTTACCGATGAACTTTTCAAAAAAAAATTGAGCCCTTCAAATTAAACTGTTAACTTCTATCGTATCAATTGATTAACAAATCTTAGCATGTATATTTATTTTTTTTCTTAGAAATCCCTCAGAACAAAGAAAAATTTGGGTGTGTGCAGGGATGTCAATCCCAACTGCCGGTTTCAGAATAGTTTCTGCATCGATTTTGAAACCTTTCTCAATCAGAAAAAAATTAGAATCAATTTTCCTTGAGTCTGATGTTAATTAGAGGAAAAATCAGAATGCGCTTCTGAATTGCCTCTGAATCAGAATAAAAATCATAAACGTTTTTCAACCCTGCAGATGCACACAAATAAAGTTTTCATCAATGTTTTATTCGTTTTAATGAATTATAAGAAAAATTACATGCCCTCATTGTACTATTTATGTGAGTAAAAAAAGCCTTACAGCTAAAATTAAAAGGCTACATCCAGAGAGCCTTTCTGTTTACTATAGTTTTAATAAATGCGCATTTTAACATCGAAGTTAGAACCTTTAGTTTTTGATATCAAAAAATAAAAAGTTCACCCGAAATCGCACGCAGCGGCGAATTTTTTATACTTATATAAATATATATAGAAACGACATCACCTTCTTGCAAACCTATGAGGACGTTTATGTTTGATAATTATACTTTTCCACCAACACATTTTGAGCATCACTGAAATGAGATTTAAGGTATTGGTTTTATTTCTGTTTTTTACCTTAAGAGGACATAATCTGATAAAAAGAATGCACTGTAATTTTTAATACAACAATCACATTTATTTTTCAGTACATTTTCGCACAATAATTAAAATAATGATCAGCAAAATTTGGTATAAATTTCCACCTCGCATATTTATCATATATTGTTTGAACTTTTTTAAAAGTTATTTACTCTTTGAAATGAAATCACTTATTTTCACTAAAGTTATTTACAAGAAAGGGCCATGGAAAAGGTATTTACAGGAAAGGGCCATGAAAGAGCGAGAACAATTCTAAGTTATTTCTAGTTGAATAATGTAAATATTGCACTGTTGATTTAAATCCTAGAAACTCTGCTGTACTTTAGAACTCAGCAGCGCACAAACACAATAGTGAATAAGATATCAACATTGTAAATATTGTTGGTATTATCAAACTGAATTGTAATTTTTTTTAATTGACGTGATGATCTGTAATATGCGTGCACATATTGTTACAAAAAACATCGGGTTTTTGCTTTCAAGCTAAAAAGGCCCGGTGATAACAAAGAATTTAACACAAAGGTTAAATTCACAGGAAGAAAACCTGAACACAGTTTAAAATGTGACCTGATACAAAGATAGCACTAAGCCTTATAAAAAATTTTAAAAAAAACCAACGTGCTGTTGAAGATCGAATAAAAGGAATAAAGACCAATGAACGGGAAATGGAATCATTTGCAAAAATGTTTTAACAAGTTTGATGCAGTTTAATCATCTATCGACGACTCCAGAAGACTATCAAGATCACGTTTTTCGAGAAGTGTTAGAATCAATACACAAAATATATCCACATAAAAAAATTAATTGAGCTCATGAAGTTGTTTTCAATAAGCCAAATGGTGGCAATAAACTTGACTAGAAGTGAAACGAGAAAGTATAGAAAAACATGAAGTCTTAAGTCTTGTAGATCTTGAATATGAACTTAGAATACAAGAGCAAGAATTGAATTAATCTGGTTGAAACAAAGAAAGATTGGATCTATTCTGCTCCCTCCCCCAGTGTTTTTATGACCCCCAGTTACAAGTTATATGTTGTTATATAGCACGTTACTTTTTAAAAAATAGCACGTGCGCCTGGGGATCATAAAAAATTTATGCTCACTAAGCGGGGGGGCCCAAAACAGAAAATATCCCAAAGATTTATTAAAGGAACACTCATATTTTTTATCCTGCTAAATGCTCATGGTGCAAAACAGCTTTTGTATTCAATCAGATACAAAAAATATGAACTAATGATAGTCATTGTCTACAAGTTTTCGATGGTTTTTGAACCCTATAACATAGTTGTAATAGATCCCGCTTCGTTGGAGAATCAAATTTAATAGATGAAAAACACCATTATATCTATTCTGAGTTAAGAAAAAACATGAAACAGTTAAAAATAAAACAACAATCGATGTGTTTAATTTGAAAGAAGCTAAAACTATTAATTTTGTTTTTATTAACCATAACGATTCGGATAGAGGTATTATTCTTTTTTATAGTAACCATTAAATGTTAGGTAAAGATTGTTAGCTACTTACTTATCCAATTTAATGTTAGTTTTCACCCGTAGTTTAAAAGATATCTTTTCATTTTTCAGCCTCTAGTTTTGCATGTGTAAGAATTTTCAATATCTTCATCTAAAATTAATGTTAAAATGTTTGTCATTGACTATCTTGTTGAAAAACATTATTGCAGGAATATTTTTGAGCCCACTTTGTTATTGTTCATATACTCTTCTAGCTATGAAGTGCTACTGGAAATAAGCTGCACACTGGGAAGGAGCTGTAGGGAAAACTACTGGGACAGATGACGTTATACCTCTCCCAAAAAACTGAAATTGATGACAGTGTTCAAGCTGGGAATATCTTTCAATATAAATTCATTCATCTCCGCAATCTTAATATAACCTCTTATTTCTATTTACCTTCTCCGTATAGTTCAGATTTTCACTCTAGTAGTATCCTCTAACAACTTCAAAAACATCATCGTCCTTGCTTTAATGGTGTATAACTTTATCAAATCAAAATCATATCAAAGTCTTAGCCAGCATAACTGATTTATTTAAAAAAAATCCTCGGCTAAATGAAGTTTTTGGAATGTGTTTGGTGATGTCAATCCCATTTACCGATGAACTTTTCAAAAAAAAATTGAGCCCTTCAAATTAAACTGTTAACTTCTATCGTATCAATTGATTAACAAATCTTAGCATGTATATTTATTTTTTTTCTTAGAAATCCCTCAGAACAAAGAAAAATTTGGGTGTGTGCAGGGATGTCAATCCCAACTGCCGGTTTCAGAATAGTTTCTGCATCGATTTTGAAACCTTTCTCAATCAGAAAAAAATTAGAATCAATTTTCCTTGAGTCTGATGTTAATTAGAGGAAAAATCAGAATGCGCTTCTGAATTGCCTCTGAATCAGAATAAAAATCATAAACGTTTTTCAACCCTGCAGATGCACACAAATAAAGTTTTCATCAATGTTTTATTCGTTTTAATGAATTATAAGAAAAATTACATGCCCTCATTGTACTATTTATGTGAGTAAAAAAAACCTTACAGCTAAAATTAAAAGGCTACATCCAGAGAGCCTTTCTGTTTACTATAGTTTTAATAAATGCGCATTTTAACATCGAAGTTAGAACCTTTAGTTTTTGATATCAAAAAATAAAAAGTTCACCCGAAATCGCACGCAGCGGCGAATTTTTTATACTTATATAAATATATATAGAAACGACATCACCTTCTTGCAAACCTATGAGGACGTTTATGTTTGATAATTATACTTTTCCACCAACACATTTTGAGCATCACTGAAATGAGATTTAAGGTATTGGTTTTATTTCTGTTTTTTACCTTAAGAGGACATAATCTGATAAAAAGAATGCACTGTAATTTTTAATACAACAATCACATTTATTTTTCAGTACATTTTCGCACAATAATTAAAATAATGATCAGCAAAATTTGGTATAAATTTCCACCTCGCATATTTATCATATATTGTTTGAACTTTTTTAAAAGTTATTTACTCTTTGAAATGAAATCACTTATTTTCACTAAAGTTATTTACAAGAAAGGGCCATGGAAAAGGTATTTACAGGAAAGGGCCATGAAAGAGCGAGAACAATTCTAAGTTATTTCTAGTTGAATAATGTAAATATTGCACTGTTGATTTAAATCCTAGAAACTCTGCTGTACTTTAGAACTCAGCAGCGCACAAACACAATAGTGAATAAGATATCAACATTGTAAATATTGTTGGTATTATCAAACTGAATTGTAATTTTTTTTAATTGACGTGATGATCTGTAATATGCGTGCACATATTGTTACAAAAAACATCGGGTTTTTGCTTTCAAGCTAAAAAGGCCCGGTGATAACAAAGAATTTAACACAAAGGTTAAATTCACAGGAAGAAAACCTGAACACAGTTTAAAATGTGACCTGATACAAAGATAGCACTAAGCCTTATAAAAAATTTTAAAAAAAACCAACGTGCTGTTGAAGATCGAATAAAAGGAATAAAGACCAATGAACGGGAAATGGAATCATTTGCAAAAATGTTTTAACAAGTTTGATGCAGTTTAATCATCTATCGACGACTCCAGAAGACTATCAAGATCACGTTTTTCGAGAAGTGTTAGAATCAATACACAAAATATATCCACATAAAAAAATTAATTGAGCTCATGAAGTTGTTTTCAATAAGCCAAATGGTGGCAATAAACTTGACTAGAAGTGAAACGAGAAAGTATAGAAAAACATGAAGTCTTAAGTCTTGTAGATCTTGAATATGAACTTAGAATACAAGAGCAAGAATTGAATTAATCTGGTTGAAACAAAGAAAGATTGGATCTATTCTGCTCCCTCCCCCAGTGTTTTTATGACCCCCAGTTACAAGTTATATGTTGTTATATAGCACGTTACTTTTTAAAAAATAGCACGTGCGCCTGGGGATCATAAAAAATTTATGCTCACTAAGCGGGGGGGCCCAAAACAGAAAATATCCCAAAGATTTATTAAAGGAACACTCATATTTTTTATCCTGCTAAATGCTCATGGTGCAAAACAGCTTTTGTATTCAATCAGATACAAAAAATATGAACTAATGATAGTCATTGTCTACAAGTTTTCGATGGTTTTTGAACCCTATAACATAGTTGTAATAGATCCCGCTTCGTTGGAGAATCAAATTTAATAGATGAAAAACACCATTATATCTATTCTGAGTTAAGAAAAAACATGAAACAGTTAAAAATAAAACAACAATCGATGTGTTTAATTTGAAAGAAGCTAAAACTATTAATTTTGTTTTTATTAACCATAACGATTCGGATAGAGGTATTATTCTTTTTTATAGTAACCATTAAATGTTAGGTAAAGATTGTTAGCTACTTACTTATCCAATTTAATGTTAGTTTTCACCCGTAGTTTAAAAGATATCTTTTCATTTTTCAGCCTCTAGTTTTGCATGTGTAAGAATTTTCAATATCTTCATCTAAAATTAATGTTAAAATGTTTGTCATTGACTATCTTGTTGAAAAACATTATTGCAGGAATATTTTTGAGCCCACTTTGTTATTGTTCATATACTCTTCTAGCTATGAAGTGCTACTGGAAATAAGCTGCACACTGGGAAGGAGCTGTAGGGAAAACTACTGGGACAGATGACGTTATACCTCTCCCAAAAAACTGAAATTGATGACAGTGTTCAAGCTGGGAATATCTTTCAATATAAATTCATTCATCTCCGCAATCTTAATATAACCTCTTATTTCTATTTACCTTCTCCGTATAGTTCAGATTTTCACTCTAGTAGTATCCTCTAACAACTTCAAAAACATCATCGTCCTTGCTTTAATTTTCTCTGCCCATCAGCAAATGGAAGTAAATTGGTTGTCAATTAGGCTTCATACAAACTTATTATCATCAATTTCTTGCTTTCATTTATTACAATTGATTATAGTTTCAGTAGAGACTTTCTCACTTAAATTTTTTGCCTTTCTAACCTCATAATTTGGTTTTTAATGTTTTCGTTCCAGGTTATGTTTTTCACTTTTTTACTCACTTCTTTTTTATCTAACAGTATTGATGTAATTCAAAACCGTTGAATGTCAATTTTTATGCAGTTCACTAAAATTTTTACCGAAATTATCAACCACGTTAGTAAATACTTATAAGTTGTTATCAGAACTCTCTATATTAACAAGTTTTTTTATTATTAGAAGGAAAATTTTCAGTTCTTACCATTATATTTCTTTTTCATATGAAGACTATCATTAGCCTCTAGGAACAATTGTTTCAGTTTACTTATTTTTACAAAGCATGTTATTTCGTCTGACTGTTGTTGTGTTTTTTTGGTTCTTTTTCTTGTCATCTTCAATATTTCGTTTATTAAGATCAGGGAAACAATTCTAACTGATTCTAAAACTTTATTAAAAACTTATTTAGATTTTTAGTTAAGTTATTCTACGTCATTTTGCTTACCTTCTATTACTTTGTCATTTTTATCCTCCGTTTTAGATAAGAAAAGGGTTGTGTTTTACTAACTATAGCGTCTGATTTGAATGAAATTTTTAGCTGCGTTTTTAAAAGAGTTACGTTTTTAACCTATTTTAAAATATTTTGAAAACATTTTCGACAACTTTAGTTTTTGTCTTCTAATTGAGGTAGCAAAGTAGTAAGTTTTCTCTCGACTATTAGAAGCATTAAGTAACAGTGTCTTCTCGGTTGCTTAATTGACACCTTTGTTATATGTTACAATACCATAGTGGGAAATTTTACCATTTTACCATTACCATTGATAAACCTCGCTATATAAATTATATGCAAAATCTTTCTGCTAGGTTTCTCTATAAGTTCACCTGTCAATTCTGTATATGTTGAAAATAGTTGATTGTTATGTTCTTTATGTAAAGATTGTAATGTTCTGTTACTACCTTACTACATTTTTCAACTCACATTTTTGCAGGTTATCTGTCTGCAAATATAAGTTAAAAGCATTTTTTCTGTTATACCGCTCTTTTAAAGCAAGTGCCCAACCATACTTTGCAAATATGTCTATAACTTTCACTAGGTATTTACTTATCATTGCACTTAATAATAATTTTTTTAAAATTAAGCCTGCAGGTAATTTTTCATCTGTTTATAGTGGTATATCTCTTTCTCTTTTTGTATTCTAATATTTGAGAACAGACTACCACTTTATCTGGTTAATGTAAAATGTCCTGTAGTCGTAGATTTTTCATCAACGCAGTTTTAGCTTTACTCATTAAACATATTCGATCAAGTTAACTAACTGTAATGTAGCTGCATTTTCTTTACTTTGTAACTTTTTGGTTGTCTTTTGCATCTCATCATATAATTCATCAGGAACAGTTTTTGTTTCTAGTACTTTTATTTCTATGTATACTGCTAAGATATTAGTTTGCCAAGGACAAAATGCCTTTTTTAAAACTATTAGAAGCCCACTGGCTCACACTGAAGCTTTGAGTGGGAATAAAATTTCATTTAGTTTTGTATATGTTTGCTTTTATACTGTCCACTTACAATTTGTTGCTAGACAAAAAGTTTATCTAATTGTGGTATTAATTACTCTTCTGGGCCTTTTTTGTGATTTCGTTTTATATGAGAATCAACAACCTTAATCTTAGGTTTTTCTTATCAATATCTGACGTCGGCATCATCTGTAAATGGTTATTTTCAAGAAAATTTACTTTTCATAGAATATCTATTGTTACATAGGATATCATAATTTTTTTACTTCTGTATTCCTTTGTCTCTAAAAGTTTTCTGAAGGTATAATGATTTTTAAATTTAATTATTTGTTACCACTTATGCTCAACTTTTTCTGCACTAAGTTTTTGGTACTTTTGTTTTGCTGCATTTGTAAGCATTTCGTTGATGTCACTACGGATTGTGGTGCTCAGTAATGTGTTAGGTCTTAATGAAATTTCAATTAACTAAACTTTTTACATCACTAGGTCAGCCCTGAGAACTTTTGAGTTATTGACTAGATGTTGACATTTTTTTTCGTCACTCGTAGTAGGCGTTTACAGCCCAGCCAATCTGTCAACTTAAGCGCTGTAATAACTTTGCGGAGAGATTTGCAAAATAGTTTCCACTGAACGGTAGATGCGGCAAGATAATTGACTTGTAAAATGTTAATCTCATTTCAAAAGAATTTGATACCTAAAAAGATATTGAAAGCGATTAGTGGTTACCATTCTGCTCAAAAAAACATTTAGTTGGTTTAGGAATGTCCAGTTAGTATCTATTTGCTTTCCTATTCTAATTGTTTTTCAAAATATTGACACTGTGAAACACTTAACTGACCTCTGTTTCGAACATTCATCACTTAAATTGCTCGATTTTCTTGCTTTTTAAAATATTTTGATACTTCGCCATATAACATGCACAAGTGCCCTGTTTAATCTAATACCTTTCTTAACATATCCAACCATATTTTTGATTAGAGCATGCTAAGTTTTTGTCGAACAACTGTATAAATTATGAAGGAGTTGTACAGATTTTTTAATAAGTGACAATGATGCAATTAGGTTGTCAAAAACCTGTTTACAATTTGTTTAAAAAATTTCCAATGTGTGTGTTGTGTTAAAAAAGCGCTCAATTATTTAAGAAGTTCGAAATCGATAACTTTTGAATAAGTTGATATATTAAAACGTGCGAATTTGGCAAAAATTGTAAAATGTGTTTGGCCAATATCTTTCGTAATTTTAACCCTGCTGAGAACTTTTTGTAACTTTTTCTACGCATAAAACACTTGTCCTGCACATTCGCCAAACATTCTTTATAAATTCAACACTTTCAATAATTGACTCTGTCGCCCTTTCCCGTTATTTTTCCTGCGCTTATTGTGTTTGAAGCATGCGAAAGCCCTTTCAATGTTGAAATTTCTCACTATAGAAAGTTTTGCACAAATTATCACAGAAAGTGCTTAAATTATTGATATCTCAAGAGCGGAGTTCGTGAACGTATTTTGAAAGTTTATTTTATTTTTGTTTAAAAAATTGATGAATTCCTGTGGGAAATTTTTTGAAAACAGCCCATGTTGGAAAATTTTCCAAGTATGGGATTGATCTGAGCAATTTAATGAAGTCGAAATTTAAAAGTAAAGCAAAAGTTAAGTCAGAAGTTTGTTGAAGGAGCTGATTTCTTTAAATATGGAAATTAAGTGAAGATTGTGATTCAATGGTGCCGCCGTCTTCTAATTTATTTGCGTCAAGAGGTATAAAACATGCCAAAGCTTCGATTTTCTTTAATTTTTTAAACAAAATTTGGGTTTCAAGTATAAACTGCTAAATTTAAAATAGACAGTTTAATTTCTCCCTTTCTTACCTAAGTTCGGTAATTGCTAAGACGTTTTGCTTTTTTTTAGTTCCTCTTGAGTGGGGAGGAACTATATACTCAAATGGGGTTTTTTGTGCAGTCAATTTTCACCGATCGATATATTTCATCGTGGAGAATTGTGAGTGGTATCATTAATAAGCCCGTCCAGCGTAGAATATGGAATTAAGAAGATTTTTGGAATTTCGTTTTCTAGAGCGGGTTGTCGTGCTTTAAATTTTTGTGAAGATTAGATCGATTTGTGTTATTTTTACTCATTTTCCGGATTTTTTTTGCTAAAATATGTGGCAATTGTTAACAATAGTACTGTTTATTTCAATTTTTCAAACAAAAAGGGATGTACTATTTTGACAAAGTTTTTGGCCAAAATTTTGGCTAAATATTTAAAAATTCAGCCTATTTCATCAAAAATTGCCCAAAAAAATCTTCTTTAGTCCACTTTGATAAATTTTGCCGCATGTACACAGGCAAAAACAACTAACACAGTTTTTTAGAATACAAAGGGAGCTAGTATGACTTCCATTTTTTTGGAGGTAGTTTAGAATAAAAATTTTGCCGTTTTTTGTTAACTTTACTCCATAATTCTAAAAAACGCAGCATTTAATTTTGATCTTTTAACTGACAAACTATCTAGATCTATAACATTTGATACAATTGAGTGTTCTTCATGGACAAACAGCAAGAGCAAGGCTTGTTTGTCCAATCTTGAACAGTTGCAATCAAAAGGCAGTTAGTCATTCTATTCTTTAAAAAAAATTCGATCTTTTTTTTGTTAATTAAAGAAAGATCAATTCAAATCAAGACTCACTGTTGAAAGGTCTAGTTGGCTTCCTGGGCAGTTCCAATTTATTGTTTTTAGTTTCTTTACTCGAAAGATATCGGTCATTTCGAACCATTTTAAAAACGCTTGATTTTTAATTAATAAATGGCTTATTGAAATTTGCAACTATTTTTCTCTTAATTTTTTAAATCAAATTATAGTTTAGTGTCTGCAAAGAAAGAATACTTCTTCTTCCTACTGAACTAAATTTTCTTCTTTTTCTGTTTTTACGCTTTAAAAATGGTTTTCTGGTTCGGAGACTACCAGATTTCACAATTGGTTTTGATGTTTAGGCATTGGGCAATTTTTAAGTTTTGTCAAAATATTGCAATAGTAGCAGTCCACAAATTACTTTAATGACGTTCAAAATTAGACAAAATTGAACATATAAAAGTCTTAAAAGGCATATATATATATATATATATATATATATATATATATTGGTTTTAACTCTTTGACACCCTTTTCCTTTTCTCTTAGAATTCAGTTGAGTTTTTCACATTTGTCTTTAACTATCGTTCCTACTTTGTGTTTTGGGTCATATGAAATTTCCTGGATCATAACAAGTCTTCTTATTTTTTTGGACTAATAACTCAGCCTTTATTCCGTTTTGAGTAAATAACTGAGAACTTCCCGATTTTGAAAACAATTGTTTTCAAAAATTAAGCATTAACTTTTCGTTATTGTTCATTTTTGTCTATTTGTTACCTAGTCTCTTTAATTGCAGGTCACATATGACATTAATGTTCTCGAGTGAGGGTGCAAGTGCAGAAAATCATATGTATTCAAAGAGTTCGTTATGAATTTACTGGCTTTGACACAGGTATTTTGCAAAAAAAGTGAACTTTTTTTATTTCTGCTTATATTTGACGCATTTTTGTAGATGTAGGACATATTCCGAATAAATAGAGATCTCAAGTGCTTCCCTCAGACAAAAAACGAGTCTATTTATTTATTCCATTTTGTAGCAAATGGCTTTTTTGACTAAGAAAATGACTGTTTTCGGAAAATATATAAGTTATTACTCAATTTTGCATTTTTTTTCTCCTTTTTCTTGGTTTACTTGTTTTGTTACATTTTAACATTATTGAAAAGTTATATACCAAATAAATGGCGTTCAAGAAAAATTAAATTGAACCTAGTCTGAGAGGAGGCAAAATATAGCTTTACGGCTTCGAGAGCGGTTTCTCGGAGGTTTCAATTGAATTTTTGTTTGTTGTCTCTATTTGTTATTCTTTTTGTAACCGCATACAAAAAAGAACAATTACAGGTCTTAATGCCCTCCTATAGAGTTGTTTGTAATCAAAGCCAAATTGGATGTTTTCAATTGCTATCTAATGGTTTTCTTCATGTTGAAATTGATTGGTTTTAAAAAAATAAGCACATTTTTATTTTTGCTGTTTTTTGTTATTTTTGTGTATTTGCTACCGAGCCTTGTTTTGGAGTGGTCCCATAGCTTTCTTAAAAGTGATGTACAAGTTTTTTTGGTTTAGTTTTAGACTTATCTGAATCTAAAGTCTAAAGAATGGAAGTCTAAATAATTTTGACTTTAGACTAAATAACTAAAGTCTAAAGAATTTTTCTTCTAAGGAATGAACATAAAATTTTGGATTAATTTAAATTTTGTTGTATTTGTTGTCAACTTAATTTTGTCAACATGTAGCTTAATGTCAACAAAAAAGAATAGTTTTTGTTCCAACTGAATTAAAAGGTTTTCCGTTTGCCGTTTAACGCTTTAAGGTATTATATTCTAATTTGGAGTCCACTAGATTTCACATTTAATTTTTGGTGTTTAGACGTTGGCCCGTTTTTCAGGTTTTTTTTCTTGTTTTATCACAATATCATAGCATTGACAGTTCAAATAATAAATCAATAGCGTTCAAAATGAGGCACAATTGAATATATAAAAGTCTTCAAAGGCACAGAATATTGTTTTAACGGCTTCGACGTCCCTTTCTCGAAGATTTTAGTTGAATTTTCAACATTTGTCTTTAACTGTCGTTCTTACTTCTTCTTTTTAGTCGTACAGAAATTCCTGGATAAAAACAGGTCTCATTAACTTTTCTTGGAGGATTAATTGAGCCTATAATCCGATTTGAGTAAACAGCTGACGGCCTTTATGACTTTGAAAACAATTGTTTTAATAAAATAACTTATTAAAAAAGAATAATTTCTTATTTCTTTCTAAATTTCACATAATTTTCATAGACGTAGGACATAACTTGAACAATTACAGTTCTCAAGTGCTTCTTTTGGACATAAAAAACGAGCCTATTTGTTTTGTGTATTTCAATTTGTAGCCAATAGTTTTTTTGACTTTGAAAATAATTGTATTCGAAAAAACTAAAAGAGGTACTTATTTTTGCCCCATTTTTTTTCTTTTCTGGCTTACTCGATACATATTCTCATTATTAAGCGGTCAAATACCACATTTTTTTGGCGTTTGAAGAAGGCTCAGTTGAACATTTTTTGGGATCAAAATCTGGCTTAATTGCTTCGACAGCGGTTTCTCGCAAGTTTTAATTAAATTTTTGTTTGTTGTCTGTATTTGTTGCTCTTTTTGTAACCGCATACACAAAATTAATTAATAGGATCCTAATTTTCTCATATTCAGTTGGTTGTGATCAAAAACAGGATGTGTTCAATTGCTATCTAACGGTTTTCATTATTTTGATATTAATTGTTTTTTTTTGTTTTTATTTGTCTAATTGATACCGAGCTTTATTATGGAGCGCACCCATAGAATTTCTATTAGTGGAATACAAGTTAGGTTGTTTAATTTCAGACTTATCTGAAGCTGTTTTCAAATAAATAACAGTTTTTTCTTTTTTAAGGAATGGAAAGAAATTTTTGGATGTAATGGATTATTGTTATTGCTGTTAGCTTAAATTTGTCAACTTGTAGCTTTGTGTCAGAAAAGAAAGAATACATTCTCCCTACGGAATTAGGTTTTTTACTTTAGCGGGTTTACGGGTTAAATTATGGTTTTCTAGTTTGGATACTACTAGTTTCGACAAATTGTTTTTAATCTTTAGGAATTGGCCAATTTTTCACGTTTTTTTTTCCTTGTTCTGTCGCAATATCACCTTATTGAAAGTTCACAAAAATCAAAAAAGCGTCCAAATGAAGGCACAATTGAACATATAAAAGTCATTAAAGGCATAGATTATGGTTTTAATGGCTTCGACACCCCTTTCTCGAAGATTTTATTTGAAATTTTCACATTTTTCTTTAACTATCGTTCATACTTTGTGCTTTGGGTCATATGAAATTTCCTGGATCATAACATTGGACTAATAATTCAGCCTTTATTCCGTTTTGAGTAAATAACTGAGAACTTCCCGACTTTGAAAACAATTGTTTTCAAGAATTAAGCTTTAACTTTTCGTTATTGTTCTTTTTTGTCTATTTGTTACCTAGTCTCTTTAATTGCAGGTCACATATGACATTATTGTTCTCAAGTGAGGGTGCAAGTGCAGAAAATCATATGTTTTCAAAGAGTTCGTTATGAATTTGCTGGCTTTGACACAGGTATTTTGCAAAAAAATGAACATTTTTATTTCTGTTTATATTTGACGCATTTTTGTAGATGTAGGACATATTCCGAATGAAGAGAGATCTCAAGTGCTTCCCTCAGACAAAAAACGAGTCTATTTATTTATTCCATTTTGTAGCAAATGGCTTTTTTGACTAAGAAAATGACTGTTTTCGGAAAATATATAAATTATTACTCAATTTTGCATTTTTTTTCTCTTTTTTTTTGGTTTACTTGTTGCATTTTAACATTATTGAAAAGTTATATACCAAATTAATGGCGTTCAAGAAAAAATCAATTGAACCTTGTCTGATAGGAGGCAAAATATAGCTTTACGGCTTCGACAGCGGTTTCTCGGGAGTTTCAATTGAGTTTTTGTTTGTTGTCTCTATTTGTTATTCTTTTTGTAACCGCATACAAAAAAGAACAATTACAGGTCTTAATGCCCTCCTATAGAGTTGTTTGTAATCAAAGCCAAATTGGATGTTTTCAATTGCTATCTAATGGTTTTCTTCATGTTGAAATTGATTGGTTTTAAAAAAAATAAGCAAATTTTTATTTTTGCTGTTTTTTGTTATTTTTGTGTATTTGCTACCGAGCCTTGTTTTGGAGTGGTCCCATAGCTTTCTTAAAAGTGATCTACAAGTTTTTTTGGTTTAGTTTTAGACTTATCTGAATCTAAAGTCTAAATAATTTTGACTTTAGACTAAATAACTAAAGTCTAAAGAATTTTTCTTTTAAAGAATGAACATAAAATTTTGGATTAATTTAATTTTTGTTGTATTTGTTGTCAACTTAATTTTGTCAACATGTAGCCTAATGTCAACAAACAAGAATAGTTTTTGTTCCAACTGAATTAAAAGGTTTTCCGTTTGCCGTTTAACGCTTTAAGGTATTGTATTCTAATTTGGAGTCCACTAGATTTCACATTTAATTTTTGGTGTTTAGACGTTGTCACAAATCATAGCATTGACAGTTCAAATATTAAATCAATAGCGTTCAAAATAAAGCACAATTGAATATATAAAAGTCTTCAAAGGCACAGAATATTGTTTAACGGCTTCGACATCCCTTTCTCGAAGATTTTAGTTGAATTTTCAAAATTTGTCTTTAACTGTCGTTCTTAGTTCTTCTTTTTAGTCGTACAGAAATTCCTGGATAAAAACAGGTCTCATTAACTTTTCTTGGAGGATTAATTGAGCCTATAATCCGATTTGAGTAAACAGCTGACGGCCTTTATGACTTTGAAAACAATTGTTTTAATAGAATAATTTATTAAAATAAAATAATTCCATATTTCTTTCTATATTTCACGTAATTTTCATAGACGTAAGACATAACTTGAATAATTACAGTTCTCAAGTGCTTCTTTTGGACATAAAAAACGAGCCTATTTGGGTATTTCAATTTGTAGCCAATGGTTTTTTTTTACTTTGAAAATAATTGTTTTCGAAAAAACTAAAAGTGGTACTTATTTTGCCCCTTTTTTTCTTTTCTGGCTTACTCGATACATATTCTCATTATTAAGCGGTCAAATACCACATTTTTTTGGCGTTTGAAGAAGGCTCAGTTGAACATTTTTTGGGGTCAAAATCTGGCTTAATTGCTTCGACAGCGGTTTCTTGCAAGTTTTAATTAAATTTTTGTTTGTTGTCTGTATTTGTTGCTCTTTTTGTAACCTCATACACAAAATTAATTAATAGGATCTTAATTTCCTCATATTCATTTGGTTGTGATCAAAAACAGGATTTGTTCAATTGCTATCTAACGGTTTTTATTATTTTGATATTAATTGTTTTTTTTTGTTTTTATTTGTCTAATTGATACCGAGCTTTATTATGGAGCGCACCCATAGAATTTCTATTAGTGGAATACAAGTTAAGTTGTTTAATTTCAGACTTATCTGAAGCCGTTTTCAAATAAATAACAGTTTTTTCTTTTTTAAGGAATGGACAGAAATTTTTGGATGTAATGGATTATTGTTATTGCTGTTAGCTTAAATTTGTCAACTTGTAGCTTTGTGTCAGAAAAAAAAGAATACGTTCCTCCTACGGAATTAGGTTTTTTACTTTAGCGGGTTTACGGGTTAAATTATAGTTTTCTAGTTTGGATACTACTAGATTCGACAAATGGTTTTTAATCTTTAGGAATTGGCCAATTTTTCACGTTTTTTTTCCTTGTTCTGTCGCAATATCACATTATTGAAAGTTCACAAAAATCAAAAAAGCGTCCAAATGAAGGCACAGTTGAACATATAAAAGTCATTAAAGGCATAGATTATGGTTTTAATAGCTTCGACACCCCTTTCTCGAAGATTTTATTTGAAATTTTCACATTTTTCTTTAACTGTCATTTTTACTTTGTCTTTTTAGTCGTATGAATTTTCCTGGATAATAACAGGTCTCATTAATTTTTCACGTTTCACGGTGGAGTACTTGAACCGATGTTCAGATTTGAAAAAAAAACAGCTGCTGGTTTTCATGACTTTGAAAACAATTGTTTTCAAAAATAATATTTTAACATCGCTTTCTTGCTCTTTTTTGTCAATTTGTTACCCAGTCTCGTTAATTACATGTCACATATGACATTATTGTTGTTGAGGGAGAGTGCGGTTGTAGAAAAAAATGTTTTTAAAGAATTCGTCATGAGTTTCTGGCTTCGATGCAGCTTCTTTGCCAAAAAATTAAACTAGTTTTTTTTTTCATTATATTTTTAACGTAATTTTGTAGACGTGAGACATATTCTGAACAATTACAGTTCTCAAGTGCTTCTTCTCATCAAAAAAGAGGCTATTTGTTTTATTGCATTTTGTAACTAATGGCTTTTCGTCTTTGAAAATAATTATTTTCGAAATATACAAAATGTTTTACTTATTTTTGCTCATTTTCTGTTTCTTTTGGCCTACTTGTACCGTAACCTCGTTATTGAGTGGTCATATACCAATTTTTTGTCTTTGAAGAAGGCTCAACTGAAAATTTTTGTTAGGCAAAATATGACTTTATTGCTTCGACAGTGTTTTCTCGCAAGTTATAATTATATGTTTGTTTGTTGTCTCTATTTGTTACTCTTTTTGTAACCGCATACAAGAATTAATTATGACAGATCTTACTTTTTTTAGCGGCGTATGTAGTCAAAAACATATGAGATGTTTTCGATTGCTATCTAATGGTTTTCATTATTTTGATAATAAAGGTTTTTTTTTAAAAAAGCCAATTTTTTAACTTTGCTGTTTTTTGTACTTTTTTTCTAATTGATACCGAGCTCTTTTATGGAGTGGTTCCATAGATTTTCTACTAGTGAAATAAATGTTATTTTGTGTAGTTTCAGTCTTATCTGAAGCTATTTTCAGTTTGTTAGTAATTTTCTCTTTTTTAAAGAATGGACAGAAAATTTTGGATGTAATTTATGCTCGTTGTTATTGCTGTCAACTTAATTTTGCCAACTTGTAGCTTAGCGACAGCAAAGAAAGCATGCATTTCTTTCCTACTGAAATAAATTTTAATCCATTTGCGCTTTCACAAGTTAAGTTTACTTTTGGATACTACTAGATTTCACAATTGATTTTTGATTGTTAGGAATCGGCCCATTTTTCACGTTTTTTTCTTGTTTTGTCACAATGATACATTTTTGAACGTTCAAAAATTACATTAATGGCGTTCACAATTAGGCACAATTGAATACATAAAATTCTTTAAAGGCAGAGATTATGTTGTTAACGGCGTCGTCACCCCCTTTCTCTAAGAATTCAATTGAATTTTTCATATTTGTCTTTAACAGTCCTTCTTACTTTTTCTTTTTAGTCGTATGGAATTTCCTGGATAAAAACAGGTCTCAAAACTTTTCTTGGAGGAATAATTGAGCCTATCTTTTGAATTGAATAAATAGCTGGTGGCTTTCATGACCTTGACAAAAATTGTTTTCAAAAATTAAAATTTTACTTTGCCTTCTTGTTCTTTTTTGTCTATTTGTTACACCGTATCGTTAATTATAGGTCACATATGACATATAATTGTTGTCCATTGGCAGTGCAATTGTATAAAATCAAATGTTTTTATGGAATTTGTTATGAACCTACTGGCTTCGACGTAGTTTTTTTGCGAAAAAAGTAAACTAAACTTTCGAATTTTTTGACATATTTTGAATATTTACTGACCTCAAAGGCTTCCTGTGGACGAAAAAATAAGTCTTTCAATTTATTGAGTTTTGTAGCTAATGGATGTTTTGACTTATGTTTTGAAAATAATTGTTTTCGAAAAATATAAAAAGTATCACACAAATTCGCCCTTTTTCTTTTTTTGTCTACTTACTACATATTCTCATTATTGAGAGGTCATACACTTTATTTTTATTAATCGAACAAATCTTAATTGAAAATGTTTTTTGGGCAAAACTATGACTTTACGTCTTCGACAGCGGTTTCTCGCAATTTTTTTATTGAATTTTTGTTTGTTATCTCTATTTGTTGTTCTTATTGCAACGGAATACAAAATTGAATAATGACAGGTCTTAACACCCTCTTGTAGAGGCGTAAATGATCAAAAACATATTGGATCTTTTGAATTGCTATCTAATCGTTTTCATTACTTTGCAATTGAATATTTTTAGAAAAATTCAGCCAATTTTTTAACTTTGCTGTTTTTTTTCTGTTTTGTCTAATTGACACCGAGATTTATTATGGAGTGTTTCAATTAACTTTTCTAGTAGTGAAGTAAAAGTTATTTTGCTTAGTTTCAGACTTATCTGAAGCTAATTTGAGCCTGTTAAAAATTTGTTCTTTTTTAAAGAATGGACATAAAATTTTGGATTTAATTTATGCTCGTTGTTATTGCTGTCAACTTAATTTTGCCAACTTGTAGCTTAGCGACAGCAAAGAAAGCATGCATTTCTTTCCTACTGAAATAAATTTTAATCCATTTGCGCTTTCACAAGTTAAGTTTACTTTTGGATACTACTAGATTTCACAATTGATTTTTGATTGTTAGGAATCGGCCCATTTTTCACGTTTTTTTCTTGTTTTGTCACAATGATACATTTTTGAACGTTCAAAAATTACATTAATGGCGTTCACAATTAGGCACAATTGAATACATAAAATTCTTTAAAGGCAGAGATTATGGTGTTAACGGCGTCGTCACCCCCTTTCTCTAAGAATTCAATTGAATTTTTCATATTTGTCTTTAACAGTCCTTCTTACTTTTTCTTTTTAGTCGTATGGAATTTCCTGGATAAAAACAGGTCTCAAAACTTTTCTTGGAGGAATAATTGAGCCTATCTTTTGAATTGAATAAATAGCTGGTGGCTTTCATGACCTTGACAAAAATTGTTTTCAAAAATTAAAATTTTACTTTGCCTTCTTGTTCTTTTTTGTCTATTTGTTACACCGTATCGTTAATTATAGGTCACATATGACATATAATTGTTGTCCATTGGCAGTGCAATTGTACAAAATCAAATGTTTTTATGGAATTTGTTATGAACCTACTGGCTTCGACGTAGTTTTTTTGCGAAAAAAGTAAACTAAACTTTCGAATTTTTTGACATATTTTGAATATTTACTGACCTCAAAGGCTTCCTGTGGACGAAAAAATAAGTCTTTCAATTTATTGAGTTTTGTAGCTAATGGATGTTTTGACTTATGTTTTGAAAATAATTGTTTTCGAAAAATATAAAAAGTATCACACAAATTCGCCCTTTTTCTTTTTTTGTCTACTTACTACATATTCTCATTATTGAGAGGTCATACACTTTATTTTTATTAATCGAACAAATCTTAATTGAAAATGTTTTTTGGGCAAAACTATGACTTTACGTCTTCGACAGCGGTTTCTCGCAATTTTTTTATTGAATTTTTGTTTGTTATCTCTATTTGTTGTTCTTATTGCAACGGAATACAAAATTGAATAATGACAGGTCTTAACACCCTCTTGTAGAGGCGTAAATGATCAAAAACATATTGGATCTTTTGAATTGCTATCTAATCGTTTTCATTACTTTGCAATTGAATATTTTTAGAAAAATTCAGCCAATTTTTTAACTTTGCTGTTTTTTTTCTGTTTTGTCTAATTGACACCGAGATTTATTATGGAGTGTTTCAATTAACTTTTCTAGTAGTGAAGTAAAAGTTATTTTGCTTAGTTTCAGACTTATCTGAAGCTAATTTGAGCCTGTTAATAATTTGTTCTTTTTTAAAGAATGGACATAAAATTTTGGATTTAATTAATGTTTGTTGTTATTGTTCATTGATTTTCTTGTTCGCCTTGACTTGCTTTTCTAATAATGGCTGATCTCATCTATGCAATGTGCATTTTTGACTCCACTGAGTTAATTGCGTTGGAAGCGGTTTTTTTGTTCACACACATTTATTTAAAAAATACTTGAATTTTGGGGGTTTTCTATCGGTTCCTCATTTGGTAGACATTTATGCCAAAAATGCCGTTGAGCGTGATCGGAACTTTTTTTTGCGAATGCATATTACCAAGCCTCCTTGTTCTACTGAAGACCCTATTTAAAAAAATTTTATCGTTTTAGGTACAATTCGCACAAATTTGGAGCACTCGTCTTACAATGTTTCTAACTTTTGTTTCAACTCCTTTTTTCGGCCTTTTTTGCTCATATCGGCTGGCACATCAACGCCTCGAACACTTTGTACTTTTGAATGAAAGACTGATTGAACTGCACATATGTGGCTTCAATATAATAAGAACGTTTTTTTCTCTCTCTACATTTGAAAACTAAATTGAGCTTCTGTGATTCAGATGAAATTATAGAAAAAGGATAGAAAACCAGGGCCATTTGGAGTTCATAATATTTTCTGAGAATTTGTGCCTATAATATTTTCTGAGAATTCTACTTAATCATGTAATTTAGCATAGTATGATCCATTGGGTAGGTTTCATGGGACCTCAACAGGGGCGTTTTAGGGAAAAAACTGTTATATTCCTCGAAGTTTTTTTTTCCCAAAAAATAAAAACATGTTACTTAGTGCGTTGACGGCAATAGACGGATGTTTTGTCAAAATAATCATAAATACTGAATTAACAAGGCCCTGCCGCCAATTGCATGTGACCAAATAGACCCTATTAACTTGTTTAATCTTAGCTACCCATCACCTGGTAAACTCAAATAACCAATTCTACTTAATCGATAGTTGACACGGTCATACACAAGAGGGTTTAACGATCGTACCCAACTTTCAAGTTTCATTTATGTTGAGTTCTCATATCAAGTTGATCACGTGACTAGTGACACTTAAGACAGGCGTCACCATATTCGATCTTATCTCATCAATCTGTTTGACTTAATCGACATAAAACCCATAAAACACAATGTGACATTTCGCTTTGTTTTGTTGAGTTTCTCCCACCATAAGTTCTAGGAAAATTGGCCGAGAGATGGTTTAGCCGACAAGGAAAAAAATGAGATTCAGCCGGAGCTTAATTATGATTGGTCCAAAAATGGAATTGGTCAAAATATTTAGTCCATCCAGCCAGTACAACAGGTGTGCGGTTCGGTTGTCGCCTTAAATTCGTTTTTTTGGTTGTCGGCTAAAACCCCTTCTCGGCCAATTGGACGACCGCCCTCCAACCGTAGTTATACACATTGCGTACATTCAACTTATTTGACTATTTTGTACAAATCGCTTCATAGAACTTAGTTTGTAGCGTTTGATTCGATATTTTGTAGTCATTTGTTCATCTTCGAGAATGTTGGCCCGATTTGGGAGTTTACTTTTGGTTTTGGCGTTGGCTGTCCAGAGGTTGAATCAAGCAAAAGAGTATTTCGCTAAAAATATTTTTTGTTTTTTGGTTCTGACCATTTTTTCTTTACTTTTCTTTATTACGATTTCCAGGTATTCACATTTTTTTTTGAAAAGTTTTCTTTATTATTGCATTTCCAGTATTTGAAAAGTTCTTTTCCATTTCAATAACGCACTCGGAAAACTGTCAGTATTTTCATAATACATTGAGCAATTGAACGATTATCGCACATGGTTTAACTAGTCAGATCAAAATTAATTGCTTTTTGTAATTTGTTAACAATTGAAGGATTTTTCTACAATAGCCCCCCCTGCAAAAGGGGGCTATTATTGAATAGAATTTATGTGACCAATTTATTAACCAATCAGAGCCGACTGCTAACTTTCCACGAATGCGCATACTATGCTAAATAGAACAGAAAAAAATAGGCTAAGCTATCACAATTAGCCGAATTGGAATACAAAGCAAAAAGAATTTCCGACTGGCGGGTCGGTAGGCGCGCTTCGCCCGCGTCAAGGCTTCGCCGCGATAACCGACCCACGAGTTCCGGATTTCAACCCACATCTAATGAGAGGCATGACCGTGAACAGTTGTCCGAAGTTGCTCTCAAACTCATATTCGGCTATCAAACCTGTAGGCCATGTAATATTGTCGTAAACTATTGCAAAAGAGGGCAATTCTCTACTAAGTACAAAAGGAAGCGCAGTTGTTGAAAGGATCCCAATTGAAAATTGAATTGAATCCTGGATTATAAGGAATATATTTATATATGGTTTGAAGGATTATGTATATGAACAACAGAAATACTACCTTCATTATTTTTTCGTCTTTTATTTTGAATATATTTTGCTGGTTTAACAAATTGAATGGAAACATTTTATCAAATCGAAAAGTTGCACTTCTAGTTTTATTCCATAATTTACCAGATTTTGTGTGTGTACTTCACATAGTTTTCGACAAGTTTGAGTTGCTAACACGATTTTAATGGGCTGAAAATAAAATCGGTTAACTTATAAGATTTGTAACAAAATATCAAATCATTTTTTTCTCAATTCAAAGACTTCAATCGTTGCTAAACTGACATACTAGAACCTTGTTCTGTTTCAACTCTCTTGAAACTTACAATTTTTTTCCGTGTTCTCAACTTGAAATATATAAATCGGTCAAGATTTCCGTTGATTTTCAGTATATTTTCGAGTATAAAACTTCTAGTCAAAACGCTCAAGGATTGGTTTTTTTCAGATTAATTAACAAATACCCGAGTAGCCGGTGAAAGATTTCATTTTTTTGCCATAATTTACCACAAAATTAATCGGTCTAAAGTTTAGATAGCCCAATACCAGTTTAAACTCAGTTGCGGACCGATGCCTTTCATGCGTTTCATTATAGAAATGGCGGGTTGGTTATCGAACCCACCCTCCCGCAGGCCAAAAATATTTCTCGATCTATATTCTGATTCTATTAGATTTCATAATTTTGTTCATTTTGATATTGCGCTTGGTATATTATTCTTAAGCATAGAAAGTTATTACTCATATTTGATTGGTTAATAATTGGCTCGCCAAAATTTTTCATAAAGGATAAGCCCCCATTTCGCTAGAGTGGGACCCTTTTAGTTAAATTGGAGGTTTTTCATCAGCTTTCTTCGAAAACGTCTTTTCGGAAAATTATTTCGGACAAAAATACCAATGCCAATATAACCAATGTCACAAAGTACCCAAAATGGCAAGGACGATTATATAGCATAATGTTTGGCTAGTGCAACTCCCATGCTTCATGGGCCATGTCAACTCAGTGGCCCGTGGGACTTGATATCAAATTATCGCAACCAACATGAGACTAAATTATCCGCCTAACTCTGATGAAAACATTCTTGAAATACCGAGTGCTAATTTGTAACCGGATTATTGAACGAAAAGTTCATAGGTTGTAAATTGGGCATAATGGCACATTAGGTATTTTGGCATTGAGTATATTGTCATGCAGCCATTTCGATTGTTAGATATATCATATGTTATCAATTGTTCTCAATAGTCATAATCAGTCGAAAAAATAAATTCAATTTCAGATGCCAAGTTAAATTAAGTTTTAAAATTTTTGGAAGTAACCTTTAGTAAAATGTTTTAACCAAACATAATGCCTTATAATACGTCTTTCTTTCATGGATTCAATCTCTGACTAATTCAGCGACTTCATCAACAAGGTGAGAAACCTGCGCTCAGGTCTAATTTTTGGTGTCCCGCTTTTCCACCCCTATTCATTTAACCCCCTATCATTTAACCCCGATTTATTCACCCCTGTATCATTTAAACCCTCTATCTTTTAACCCCTCTATCATTTCACCCCGATTTTAATCTTTCTATAAAATAAGGATTATTAAAATAGCAAAATAATCATTTGGCCATGCCTCAGCGGCACGTGGGACTTGATATGCAACCATCAAAACCAAACGTGGGATTAATTTATTCACTTAATTATGAAAAAACATGCCTTGAATGTCGATTGTTAATTGGCGGGATGAAACGATAGAGGGGTGAAAAGATAAAGGGGTTAAATGATAGAGATGTAAAATATTGTGGTGTTAAAATATGCGGGGTTAAATGAATCGGGGTGAAAAGAAGTAGAACCCTAATTTTTGTCTCCATCCCCTATTTTCCTATTTAAGAGATCTCTTATTTAGCAATTTGGTGCTGGCGGTTCTTCTTAATTAAATTACCAACAATCGATCAAGTATCCTAAAAAGGGATAGAGTACTGCCAGAGAAAATCTGACGTCGTCTTAAAGTCTTCAATAAATTCGTATAAACGAAAAAAGCATATAAGCAGCTGGGCAAGAACTAATAAATTTTTCATTGATATTTTAGGTAACTTAAAACTTAATTAAAATCCGTAAATAACCAAAATGAATAATAGCAGGTGAGACTATTTAAGATTCAAAATATCGGAACTTTGATTGAAAATACCTGAAACGTATTATTATGTAAAATTTTTTGTGCTTAAATTTTTGAAAAATTAGCACATTTTTGCGCATTTCCTAGCAAACTTTGCAAAGCTCTCTCGGCCCTGGTGTTGAGTCACGCTTCCACCACCAGAAACACGCTCGTTCATGTTTTAAAATGCCATATCTCAATAACTTGACCTATACCTAATCTCGAAAAATTTTGTTTCGGACGAGGGAAAACTGAAACAGATGTAACCGGCTTTGGATCGAGAGATATTTTACTATTATAGGGAGTGGGAAGTAAATATGGGAATATCGACGTGTCCAAGTTGGCAGAACACGTGAAGGAGCTGAGAGATGAGATGAAACAGAAGATTAAGGAGAAAGTTGAAGAAGTGAAGGACAAAGCAGCAAACAGACCTCCGGGTTCAAATTTGGGCTATCTTTTTGAGCCTGGGAATAATCGCGTTTGAGAAATTATAATATAACAAAGATTCGATGAAAACTTTAAACTTTTGAAAACTGTAATTTTTAAGATATGTACTTACAAAATTGAATTGAATACTGTTTGTGGCTTAGTTTTAGACGCAAGTAATTATGATTAAAAAGTATTCAAAGCGGAATTCAATTCTAAATCTTCATATAAGAAAAAAATGCCGAAAAAGGCGTGCGATGTAATGGAAAACGACTTTTCATCAAGCAAAATTAATTTTTTACTCTGGTTAACAAACAAAAAAGTATTTAAGCACTGTGAACATTAAGAGAAAAATAGTTATCTATTATTAAAAAATACAATTTGATCCCAAATTTGAACGAAATACCGACTTTGAAGTTCTCTACAATGTGATGGCGTCATCGAGTGACTGTGATGCTGACTTATCCACAGCAATAATTCACTTTGATGACCTCAAATTCTCCCCACTGACCATACAGGTACCTGGAAACATCACTGTGTCTGCTAAAGTTACCCTGGACAAAGATCTCTCTGCACCCATCACAGGTGTGTTCCAATCATGATTGTTCCCACCCCCACATTGTGGGGGGGGGCTTGACTATATGTTCAATTGAGTTTTATTTGTTCAGATAGTTTTGGCCGATCGATATAATCAACGTAAA
Organism: Convolutriloba macropyga; assembly: GCF_964194025.1. Taxonomy (NCBI): domain Eukaryota; kingdom Metazoa; phylum Xenacoelomorpha; order Acoela; family Convolutidae; genus Convolutriloba; species Convolutriloba macropyga. The sequence continues at coordinate 66,707,718 of NC_134473.1, read as the reverse complement.
AAGACATGAATGGCGTTATTTAAAAGCCCATCGAAAGCAAATTAAAAATTTAATTTTTGTTCAAATTTTATTGTCATCGTGGAGTTAGACAGTTTTTTGTGAATATTCGACTTTTTACAGTAATTTTGTTCATTTCTAGCGTAATGTTCAAAAGTTTATATATTTTTGCACAAATATGTTAATATTAGCAAACGTTCGTGATGTTAATAACCACGGGACCCAATTGCTATCATCAGATTTTTTTTTACAAATGAAAGAATTTGGATAATACTAGGGAGCCATCTTTTTCAAGAACTTTATATTCTTTTTCCACTTTTTAACCTCAATGAGAATTCGAATAGAAGCAGTGACGTCGGTAATCTGGTTAACCGCAGTGAGTTCATTGGCGAATTGAAAAGCCATGATGGATTGAAAAGACACAATGTTTTTGTTGAAAAGTTTATTTGTTTTTGTGACTCTGACGTTAGGATGTCGTAAAATGCTGTTGAATTTATAACTTCTGCCTGTATTTTTAGTTATCTTTGGGGTCTGATCAATAAAGGTTATTTTATGAGAAGACAATTGGATTATATATGCAGGCATACTTAAACTTTTATAGCTTTTTCTTTTAATATTTTATGGTTTTTACAATTTCGTCCATGTGTTTTCGTGACCTTTTGATTAATTTCCGAGTGTTGCTTTTGCTTGTTGTTCTTTTTGCTCTCTAATTATTAAACTTCAATAATGGCAGGAGGAGACTAATGAACTATAAGTGAATTCGCATACTGTTTTTAGTCAAAAATTTCCATCGTTTTGTTGCTTTGACACCAAAGGTATTCTTGTTGGGCCTGTCTCTAGTTTTGCTCATTTTCGTTGTTCTTTTTGTGGTATCATCACTAAGTCCCATTAAAGAAAACAACATGGGTCAGCTTAGGGAGCCATTAATAAACTGTTAGTTGGCTCCTGACTTTTTTTTTACAAATTTTTATCTTTTCTATTTCTACTGATTCAATTGATATTTTCAAAATTTTCAAACTCATTTGGTAGAATTTTAGTTGAGAATTTCTGTAAAATAACAGTTGACTATTGAGTTTTGTTCGTATTTGCTTTCCGTTGTCCTGAATTTTAGAAAACATTATTGTTTGAAATTAAGTTTGCTGAATTTGGATGTTGAACTCAAGTTCTAATTGCTGTAGTTTGGAGAAATATGTTAATTACCAGACCCATTCGTTGTTGCTTCTGCTTGAGAAATTGCTTTGTTGAATTATTCTCTTTTAAAATTTCTAACAACCTTTGTAACAGTTCTTTAATTTTAGAGTTTTGTGAATTTTGCCTCCACTTTTCTCTTATATGTTAAACTGTCGTGTATAAACTGAAACGTTTGCCCTTCTCGCTTTGTTGCGTTGATCACACTTCATTTCATTTTCATTTTTTAACATCAAAAGCATCTCATATTTGAATGCTGTTTTTTAATTTTTTTTCGCCTGTTTTTTTATTTTTTTCGCCTGTTCTGCAACTTTGGTTCATTGTTCTGGTGGTCAGATCGTCGGCGTTTTTCAAGATTTTCAGCCAAATTTTTGAATTTTTTTCTGACCTTCTGCTTTGATTCTCAAGTCGTTTTTTTCAACTCATTTTTATCATTTACCCGTTCAATTAAATAGAGTCTAAAGTCTCATTCAATCAAATTTACCCTATATACTGAAGAAAATGTAGATCAAAAGGCAAATTTGAAAGATCAGTATTATATACCCGCAAGTCCTAACAATAAATATAAGTGCATTAGAGTTACAAAGTTCATCAGAGTGAAAGCTATATTTTCTTAAAACTAATAATATGTTGTATTATTTTTTATTTATTTTAACTTTTATAACGTGAATTGTGTATAATTGTGTGCTCAAACCAAATCTTCAATAACAAAACCAAAATATTTAATATTCGAGTCTTTAATATTATAGTCCCCATTGCTCAATTATGGCGTATGGTAATGAAGGGTATGCGGTTTATGACCGCACTAAGTTTGATAGATATAATGGAGAAAACCCGATCATTTTTCACAATAGCAGAAACATTGAATCTGTTCTGTGTCCTATACTGGAAAGAAAGAAAATATTAGTTTTGATCTGATTTTTCTGTCACTTCAATGGGTCATCTTTTTGCTTTTGATAGTTCGTCTCAAATACGCTCTTTATTATCTCAAATACGAAGTTTTTTCACAGTTTTTTTCACTTTCTTCACAGAATATTTTAGCTTGAATTTGTAAGCTAATCCGAATGTTTGTAAAAAAATTCAAAGTTATACAAAAAAATTATAAAAATTGTACACATATTTACAAATCTGTTTATAAATTAATTGGAAGTCCCGATTTTAAAAAAAAAACTGGCACTGTCTTTTTTGCAATTAAAGTATTTTGTAAATTTTTATACATTATCCATTTCTTACACTGGAACAGATGTCCATCTTTGCAGGCATAATACTTTGATGCCACACAAGCACACTTGCTATTTTTTCACAGTAACGTCATTATAGCCCATAATTTGTAAATGGTGGTCATAAACGGTGGCCCAAACAAAAAATAGATCCAGTTTTTTTTTAACTTTTTTTTTGCAGCTGTGGTGTCGATCAAGAAGAGAGTTCTGAACTGGTGGGTGACAGTACCCTGTACCTCGGACAACGTCGGCAGCTGTACATACGATGACGTGTGTCAGTACCTGCCCAACGAGGGCAAATCTGACTCGGAACCCTGCCCCAAAGAGTTCTCCGATGCCAACCTGCCTTGCAAATGCCCGGTTTCGAAAGGTAGGCACATCTTGTTGAACTTTTTCAAGTCTAGATGCTACATATATAAAAAACAAACTGCGTATTGCTTTTTTCGGTTGAGCTGAATTCCAGCGTGAAAACATTGGGCTCAGCTTAAGTCTTTGTATAGGTCATTTGGAATCTTTTTTATACCATATTCAGTCGTTCATGGACTTTTCATTAGTGTATCAATACGTATTGTTGAAGTTGACGGCTTCTTCAGAAACTGAAGCTGTTCCTATTGATAAAAAGCAGGGTATTATGAACTTATTATGATACTTATTAGGATAAATTATACTTCCCATTTTTGATTAATTCTACACTTTCCGAAGTTAAATACGCGGAATGCGTTAAATACGCGAAAGACGGAAGTTGTACATTAAAATGTACCCCTTCGTCAAACTCACTTTCTTGTATAAAAATATTGAAAAAAGAAAAAGTTTTAACATTTCTTTTCATAAAAATTATTTAAAAAAAAAACACTCGGGAAAAGAAGGATATCTTTCATAACGCACAAATTTAGTAATCTAACTCAAGCATGCTTATAAAACATGCGTTCGAGAACAGAAAGAAAGAAAAAATTCCCCAAATATTGAAATTACAAACAAAAAATAACAAATAAATACAACAGTTTTACTTGTTTCAACCCCGATTTAATTAACACTCCATAATTTTGTACAGTATATAATAACACCAATCATTTCAGCCCGCAATTGAACCCTGACGTTTAACAGAGCAATACTATTATCTCCTCCGGCCTTCAAATGAACAATTAGCAATGTCAAAGTTCAAAGGTCCTAAACAACACAAAACTACCGATCAAAGCTACCGACTTAGTGCGGCATTAGACAGCTTCCGTTTGCGTAAAATTGAAAACTGAACAGGCCATATTTGAGCTTTTAGGCCTTCGATCGATATAGAAAATTGAGAAGTCTGATCTCATTTTGTTGCACTTTCATCTGGAAAAGTATGAGAAGCTGTAGTAAACTCTAATATGGAAGAACAGGAACTTTCCAACAGAAACGATCTAACCTAAAATTAAATGCCGATTTTTAGAGCAAGCGTCAATCAATGATTCAAAGCAGATCTTAACCAAGTGTTTACCAGAAAAGTCAAGGAAATCCAGATTCATTGTTTCACTAGCAGCTATGCGGTGCAAGTTTCATTTCTACATGTTGTTCCATCAACAAGAAGCCCCATTGCAGGGTTAATGCTGCTGTTGACTTCTTTATCGAGCCACGATTTGAAGCTTTGACGTATTGTCGGTAGGACGCAAAGACGGCGCCACCTCACATACATTGAGATGTTTCAAAAACGCAAATTTAAGAGAAAAACACATCAAAGGAAATGCACAATATGATAAACTGGTAATAGCCCTAACGAATATAACATCAATTTTGTCCATGTAAACTTCCATCAAGATCTAAAGCTCGTTCAAGATTGAGACATAAATTAGGTTTTTATAGCAACGGTTACTGAGTTGGGAAATCATCGGGTTATTGGTGGTATTGCAAATGCTTTGGCTGCTGTGGGCGTTAAATTCTCATTCAATTCTTCTCTAACGGAGAGCGAAAGGAGCAACAAATGTGTTTTTGTACATCATCTGCAACATCTTGCAAATTCGCAAAGACAATTACTAATAACTTCTAGTAAATAACTGAGGGTAATTATATGATTTTTTCAGAGAATCTGGTTGGTTTATCCGAAATATTGTTTGCTATAGGATTTGGTTAAGTTGGCTTCCATAGACAATTTTGTCTGTGGTTGTCAAATTTTGCTCTAGAAAGATCTTGTTTTTCTTTTCTACAGGCTTTTTTTTGCCTGAAGTTGAGGGAGGAGGAGGAGGAGGAGGAGGAGGAGGAGGAGGAGGAGGAGGAGGAGAAGGAGGAGGAGGAGGAGGAGGAGGAGGAGGAGGAGAAGGAGGAGGAGGAGGAGGAGGAGGAGGAGGAGGAGGAGGAGGAGGAGGAGGAGGAGGAGGAGGAGGAGGAGGAGGAGGAGGAGGAGGAGGAGGAGGAGGAGGAGGAGGAGGAGGAGGAGGAGGAGGAGGAGGAGGAGGAGGAGGAGGAGGAGGAGGAGGAGGAGGAGGAGGAGGAGGAGAGGAGGAGGAGGAGGAGGAGGAGGAGGAGGAGGAGGAGGAGGAGGAGGAGGAGGAGGAGGAGGAGGAAATAGAGGTGGTTGTTTACCGGGGGATACAACAGTGGATTGTCCCTATTCTATTGTTGCTGCAACATTCTTTAGGATCACCAACCCCAAAATTCTGCACGTCAATTCTTAATGAATAATTGTTTGAAAAACGATCGCGGAAATATAGTTAAACGCAACGAATTCACAGTTTTAAGCAATGTTTGTTTGCCCAAACCATATGCAACCCAAAATATTAGGTCACCGAGACCGAAATCAGAATTGTTTCCTCTTTTTCTACCCAAATTGGGCTTCGAATCGAAATTATAACGACAGTTTCGGAACCATCGCATTGCTGGTCACTATGTTACTCATGACTCAACAGTGTGGACTGTGGTTTGATATGCTATGTCATGAATCATAAACAACTTGGCTAATTATTAATATTGGGTATTTATTAACAATTACACGCTCACAACGGGAATTTTTATCAGAATTTGTTTACTTGATTACGCAGAACGAAAACAGCACTAGTTTTGTAAATTAAAAATTGAGATCTAATAACGTAGGCATGGTTTTATTCTCATTCGAGCAATTAAAATTCAGAATTCGTTGATTGACTGCTGCAAATTTTTTTTCAAAAATTACACAAAACACGTCATGAATGAGCTCGAAGAAATCAATTGATAGCAGCACATGTAAAACTAACGATGTTCATTTAGTTTCCGACCTATATACACAGTGCACAATGTATACAAACAGCACGCGCAATATATCGAGCATACCTAAGAATTAATACTAATTTTTTTTCGTAGTTGTGGAAACAATTTTAAATTCTCAATCTCCACAAAACGACAGCGCGTGTGTGCATTCATGGAGCTTCACAACTCAGTGAGCGTAAAGAACATGCTAGGGTTGTCTTTTTTAAAATATGTTCACAATTTTTTTAACATTTTTTGCAAAAATGTCGACTATTTAAGGACAATGAGAATTCTAATTCAAGCAGCAATTTTAGACGCCCTTTCGCAGTGAAGGGAGAAAAAATGCAAATGGTACAACGGCCTGAAAAACTCTCATGTTGTTTTTGAAATTGATGTCTGAATAACTTTTTGGTTTTTCGAAGATAACATTTTTCAAGAGTGGCAACTTGAGCACTAGCTTTCGGTGTTAATTATCTTGGGTTTTTTAAATAAAACTACCAAAGCGATAAAGGCGTTTTTAATGGTGCAATTTATCAGCTGTTTGCCCTCAATGTGCGTTCAACGGCTGAAAAAAAACATTTGTTTCACACAAAAATTTGGTAGACTTCAGATCTTTTAAATCACGGTTGCTTTTGCTG
>NC_134473.1:66699162-66701283 GCF_964194025.1 Convolutriloba macropyga | reverse complement strand
GTAGTGGAAACATTCTTTAATCCTTGACAAATTTGTTTACAAGTTGCAATAATTGCAGCTCAGTGTTATGACATTTTAGGATAACTAGTTGAAAAAATTGATGTCTTCTAGAGGTTTAGGCTGAAGTATAAAATCCTTCATGGCCTCGCCAGTAGTTTTCAATTTCTCCAGAAAAGTTGCCAGGAAGTTCAAAAATTTTAAAACTACCTGTTGAGCTATATTCCCGAGACAAAAATTTGTGACCTGGTCGCTAATCAGTTTCGGTTAAAGTTTATTTCTCTTCAGACGCAATTTTTGTTTTGCAGAAAAAAGAATCGGAATTACTAGCCATTGCAATCAAGTCAAAAAAATCTTGTCATCCTGTCCATGGCAAGGGACGGCACGGTTGCTAAACAAGTGCAGAATTCCAGTTATGCAACGAAGAATCTTCTCATCAGCTTCTTCTTTCACTTCTTCTTCTTTTTGTACTTTTTCTTCGCCTTCGGATTCTCCTTCTTATTTTTCTCTTTCTATCTTTTTCTTCCTCTCCTCCTCTTTCATCTTATTTCTTCCTATTCTTCCTGTTCTTCTTCTTCCTTTTCTTTTTCTTTTTCTTCCTCCTCTTCTTCTTTTTCTTCCTCTTTTTCTACTTCTTCTCCGTCTTCTTTTCCACTTTCTTCGACATTTATACTCCGTCGTTGTTTTTTTTCCTTTTCCTCTTCGCCTGCGCGTGTTCTTTTTCCTTTTCCTCTTCGCCTGCGCGTGTTCTTTTTTCTCTTTCTTCTTCTTATTATTGTTTTTCTTCTTCTTCTCTTTTGTCTGCTTCTACTTCTCTGTCTTTTTCTTTCTTCTCTTCTTTTTTATTACTCTTCCTCCTGTTCTCTTTCTGTTTCTTCTTCTTGCTTTTCTTCTTCTCCTTCTTCTTACACTTGTTGCCACCTGTTCGGTATCTCAAAGTTGTTTCATTTTCCTTTTGGCAGAATCTCCAGATAGCAGGAAACAGAAATCAAAAGAAATACAAATTGAATCAACTGGGATCAAGTCATGCTCGTTCATTGATGCAATGACAGACGACATAATTAGGGTACCAGTGAAAATAGCTCTGGCATTTGTGCATGGTAAACTGGAAACTTTAATTTCAATACCAACGTTAAAATTAGACGACGCGGAAAAAAGGTTCCTTTTTAAATAAACAGTTAAGCAAAAATTAAAATTCTGAATAATTCATCGCGACGTTGAAATATTTCAACGGTCCTTTTGCGACGTTGAAATATTTTCAACGTATCTTTACTATTGACATTTTCCGAACTCAAGCATTTCTGAATTTATCGAGCAAAAAATTTGGCGAATGAACAAAAATTGCAGGGTTGTTTTCGTGTTGGGCTGATATACCAAACTCTTTGAAAATTATTAAGTGAACTGCCCGGGCATTTCAGTTCTCGGCATCTTAGTTATGACGAAGAGCGGTGAAATTTTCCCCTACATTATCTTGCATCCGCCTATTACCTGTTCGTTTGCAATGCATGACCTACAATACGAAATTGGAGCGACATTAAGCCGAATACTCAATATTGTCCAAATGTTGTTGTACTGTATTGAGAAAAGGGTCAATCTACTTGCAGCTTATCAATTTGCCGTTTGAATTAAAAGCTCAGGTCACAATCGAGATGAAATGTGTTTTGTAAAGCTCAATTTATTTTGAATTTGTAATTTAGCAGACAATGAATGAAACTGAAATGTTTGACTGCTGTGAATTTGCATAAGTGGTGGGGAAATTTTTATCCATCATAGCTGATTTATTTCATTTTTAGAGGGTTTTTTGGTTCTTTGTTTAACAAGCACGAACAAGCTTTCAGGAATTCACGGAGAGTGTTGACGTGAATAAGAATTTCGAAATTTTCTTAACCTTCTAAGCTTTTGGAGATTTTGAATACTCAGAATTCTCTTCTTTTGAAAACAGAAGTTTTATTATTGCTTAATGGATAGGAGGGTCGCATTGATCATATCATATGCCAATTCTTCAGAGTCTAATTAGGAGTCTGAATCAGAAAAAAATCAGAGCTTGCCTCAGAGTCTGTATCAGAGCCTGAATCAGAGAATATCGAATGGAAATTTGACATTAACACAATGTGAATCAGTAGT
>NC_134473.1:66516662-66694162 GCF_964194025.1 Convolutriloba macropyga | reverse complement strand
AAACTTAAAGCAAGGTATAATTCAGTAAAATTTTTGAACTGCTAAATATCTTACGACAACTGAAGCGTTACTAAAAACTTGTCCTGAGCAAATCTTCATCGAACGTTTTGAATGAAAAAAAATCAAAGAACTGATTTTTAAATTTTAGAATAACCTCGCTAATGAACTCATATAATAGGAGCTGGTTGAAAAATTTGGAGAATAACTGGGGAGCATAACGTACTGGAGGGGGGGGGGGCACAAACAAAAAATATCCACAAAAACGCATGCGCTTAATCAAAAGTGTGTTTTCTTAAAAGACTGCTGGTGAACTAAAGCATTATTTCAACAATTGCCTCAATTTTTTTGTGTCTCAACAGTACTTAAGCCAGCAAGAGTTTGTAGGTACAAAACCGGACGGGAGGGCGGGGGCGAGTCTCAGCTATGTACCATAATGAATGGGGGGGGGGGGGGGTTGAAAAATCCGAGCTCAACGTTCAGACACTTACATTAATGGCCGCCAAATTGAACCCAATAATATTTGGAGCGAAGTTGAAAAATCCGCCTTCAATCAACACAACTGAGTCCCAAAACGCCAGATGTTTCATTAAATTCACATTATTGGATGGGTCCAGCTGAAATGTGGTGATGTAACTGAAATAGTTCCCAGCAAAACCCAGAATTGAAGCAACAATTCCAAATAACCGAACTGATTGATTAGCCGAATACCAAAAGTCAGTATCAGAATTAATCACAATTTCAGAAGTTGTAGTTATATTTATTTCAATTACCATTTTAGCCTTTTTCTAACCTTCCAGGCCGTCTTATAATATCTGGTTATGAAATCTGATCATATAAAAGCCTGATAATTGGCCAGGTAATTGTTCACCTTAATCGCGTACACAAAATTGATGAACAATATATATTCATCGTTACATATTGTTATCTAATGATTGAAAAATCATTGTTAACACCAATTTTGAAGAAAAAATCTGATTTGACAGTGGTAAATTACAAAAGTGATTTATCCATTTCAGTTGCTTATTCAAAGCCTTCTCATAAAATTTTTAAAAAAATTGGGGAAAAAAATTGGTTTAAATAAAATCCAATTTATCAAAGCGTGTTTTCAGCTTTCTCAAAATACCTATTGGTGGGCTATAATTAAACTTTTTAAATAAAACCCTTTTTAGAAAGTTGAGATAAACCCTTTTATTTCTATAAAGATAGAAAGTAGAGATAATTGCTTTTATACCAGTAGTTTCCCTAGGAAAAACTTTATCTTGAGTGAATGGTTGATTATAGAGCTTATTATTACTAAATGCTAAAGTTTTGACATTTTAAGAATAGTTATTAACGGGACTGAATGGTAATATCGGTAAACTGATTTTAAACCTAAACAATGCAACTAATTGTCAACTTCGGGCTTTCAGTCACGTTTTAGTTACCACAAACAACACAAGGAAGACATTATAAGCACAATTTTCTCTAACGCAACTAATTTTTATTGTCCCAAGCCTCCAAAATTAGTTGGGGTTAGAAAATTCAGACCAACCCCAACTTTTTGATAAAATCATTTTTGGTCGATGGATATGTTTTGTGGAGAGATACAAATTCTCTTTTGTGAGATATCGTTTGACGAGAGATGGTACCCTAAATGTGAAAATAGACAAAACCCGACCGGACTGCAACCCCCAAGACAGTTCTTGACCAGAAGAATTTGGATTTGAGTCGCGGACAAGGGGTTCGAAACCGACCATGCCCAAAAAAGTATTTGCCGGACCTAGCAGACTTTGCCCAAGCTTTTGGCCTGACCAAACAGACCAGACAATTGGCCGCACGGAAAAAAAGACCGAAATTTGGGCATCAGCTAAAACGAATAGAAATGAATAGGTCGAGATATAAGTTTTTAGTTGCATATAGATGAACAATATTTTAGGGAGATTGGGGGATTTTCGTTGGACCAATGAGTTATTTAAAACAAACCGAACATATACATATGGGGAGTCTGAAGCAAAAATTTTTTGAACAGTTTGCCTCGGAAAAATTTCAGTTTTTTTTACGTTCTCTGATTTATATAGGTAAACACTATTTTCTAAAATAGAGGATTATTATCGGACCAAGGATTTGATCAAATCAAACAAAACTCACAGTCAGGGTTCCTCGATATATGGGGAGTCCAAAACATCGAAAACTTTTGAAACAGATCCCCTAGAAAATTCATTTGAAAAAGAAATATTTTGTTTTTAGTAGCGTATAATTAAATAAAATTTTAAGAATGGTGGATTTTAATCGGACCAAGGAGTTTTAAACCGATGAAAGCAGGTGCTTCTTTCCTATTAAACTGACAAAAACTAATGAGTGTAACCTTTCAAAATTGACAAAAACCAACTCTTCTCACGTTTCAAGATTGACAAAAACCGAGGGTTCTTAAGTTTAAAAACAACAAAAATAGACAAAACCAGAGAAAACAACGTTTGATACTTAACAGAAAGATTCTACCATTTGTAGAGTGAATGGGCTACTTTTCCTTAACTTGGATTCATTTAGAGAATACAGATCCGAATTGACGTGACGCGTATCAAAACTAAAATTTGCATAACTAGAACTATTCTCTAAATATTGATTTGCCGGAATAGTTCGATGTCAAACGCAGATACTCATGACGTGGGGACTCAGGAAAGATGAGAAAAAGAGAATCATTAGAACTGTAATCAGATTATTAAGATGGCAGAATATTCAAAGGATATTTGAATAAGTGATTTACTCTCAGACAGAGGCAAAACTATTGTATGAGAATAACTTATCATTTTATGTGCCATCCAAACACAGGGACAATTATCAATAAATTAAGACAAATTGGTGCTGGTGCTCTTCTTTTAAACCACATATCCATCGGGACAAAATAGTTACGTAAAATACCAGATTGACATTAAATTATAAATTTAAGAGTATATTTTAACTAATCAGAGTGCTGAAGATGCAAGCTGGTAATATCAGCAACCCTAAACTTGCGCACCATCAATCTGACAATAATAATAACAATTTTTGCTGGTTAGTGTAACTAAAACGATAAACGATAAGATTACCTGTTTCAAAGACAACGCAGTAAGCAACATGCAATGGGCGAGAAATTCAAATCGGCGTCAAACAGAAAGCAATTGAAAGCGAGCGAAAAAAAAGGATTAGTGACGACATTGTGTTATATATTGTAAATTTTAGTATAATTTAATGCGCTTCTGAAACGAATTTGAGACCATAATTAAAAATAATGATTTTTGCGAAACAATTTAATAGTATTATCCCAGATTTGGACCATTTAGTTAACAGCAAAGTCTGAAAGTATTCTAATAGGTACCGAGTAATTGACGATTGATAGTTCTCGAAATTTAAATTGTTTAGCAACCACAATTATAAATAACTTAAAGTTTGTAGATTTTATAGTTATTTGGCTGACTCGATTTGTTTTAAGTTCGTTTTATTCTAAATTTGATCTTCAGCATCGACGACTGGCATACTTAGGTTCTACTCAACTTCTTCATTTTATTAGGCTCGAGAGCGAGCACTTAAAGGTCAATTAGAAAGATAGGGAGGACGAAAAACATGGTAAATTATATTCTATTTCTGCAATCGCAAAACGTGCTCTTCATTCTTCAAGTAAAGAAAACTGGTTGCTTTCTGATTCATATAGGTAAACATTATTTTTTGGAATAGAGGAAAATTATCGGACCAATGAGGTGTTCAAATCAAACGAAACTCAGAGTCAGGGTTCTTCGATATATAGGGAGTCCAAAACAACGAGAACTTTTGAAATAGATTGACGAAAAAAATCATTTGAAACAAAATATTTTGTTTTTAGTAGCATATAGGCATATAAAATGTTAAGAATGGTGGATTTTATTCGGACCAAGGAGTTTTAAACCGATGAAAGCAGGTGCTTCTTTCCTTTTAAACTGACAAAGTAATGAGTGTAACCTTTCAAAATTGACGAAAACCAATTCTTCCCACGTTTCATAACCGACGAGGACCGGCGCTTCTTACATTTCAAAATTGCCAAAAAAAATCGAGGGTTCTTAATTTTAAAATCGACAGGAATGGACAAAAACGGAGAAAACAATGTTTGATACTTAACACAAAGATTCTACCAATTGTAGAGTGAATTGGCTACTATTTGTAAGTTGGATTCATTTAGCGAATACAGATCAGAATTGATGCGACGCGTAGCAAAATTAAAATTTGCTTAACTAGAACTATCCTCTCATTATTGAGTTATTGGAACAGTTGTAGCCCCAAACACAGGGGCAAATATCCTTAGTTTAAGATAAATTGTTGCTCTGCCTATACATCACACACCTATCGGGCCAAAATATTTACGTAAAATACCAGATTTACATAAATTTAATTTTTTAAGAGAATATTTTAATTGATCAGAGTGCTGACGATGTAAGCTGGTAATTTGAAAAAACTTAACATTGCGCGACATCAATCTGACTACAATAGTTGCAATTTTTTCTGGTTTGTCTTACTAAAAACGATAAATATACTTGTTTCAAAGGCAAAGCAGTTAGCAACTGAATCGTGGAACTTGAGACAGGCTTTTTTGTGGAGGTGATTGGTGGCGTGTCTGTATAGATTTGGGTTTCTCACAGTTAAAAATTTAGAAGTGTGAAAATGTGTTGAACAAATTCACAATTTGCTCCCCGCTGGTCGATGGAGGATTTTGATGATGTTAAAATATCGATCAAACTATAGTCTTAAACTTAGAGAGAATTAGAAAGAAAGTTTAACTTACCAGATTAGAAAGACAAAAGCAAATTGATTTTGATCAGAGAGTTTATATAAATGAATCGTCAAGAAATTGTGCTTAGAATCAATATTCGTTTCAAATTGGTGAATCTAGATAACTAATATTAGAGTGAAAATATTTGATGTAAAATCTTCCCAGCATGTATTGAATGATTATGATACCACCTGAAATGTGAACGAATTCTTAGAAAAGTGTAAATGCATACCATATATGGTACCCCCTGGGACTGATTTCTGGGAAATTTACAGAAGTAAACCATATTGGGTAACCCTTTCGACCCCAACTGTAAATCGTGGTGCTAAGATTAGTTTTGTATCTTGACTTTCTCGCACTTATAATCGTATATATACAGCTGATTTTTGAGTTTTTTTTCATCCCCAAAATCAAATCACCATATTGATCTAATAATCCGATCTCTCCTGTAAATCTCTAAGTTCTACTGTAAAATACAATTCTTGTTGTTCTCTCATTTTGTGAAATTACTTCCTCTACTTATTTAAAAACGCTTGTTATTCCGCTTGCAAAACCCATAACCCAACAGGTTATGGGCCCAGCAATTTTCTAAGTCATAAAACTGATATATAAAAAAAACTGAGTTGTTGTTGACAGTAATATTCTTCTGCTTAGTACCTTTACTATTCACAGAGTTGAGGAAAAGGCTGCAGAAGTTCCATGAGAATACGGCACAGAGGCACAAGGGGCAAAGTCGTTCAATGGCACTGCTAGTGAAGCGTCACTTCAAAAAGGGACCCAAGAAAGGAAACTGCTTTGTTTGTGGGATCTCCAAGGACTGCAGGAGGAAGGAGACAGCACAATGCAGCAAGTGTGGTGAAAATGGTGAGAAAGGTCACCTAGACAGGGCATGCAAGCGACACAGAGATGGAGGCAAACATCAGCCAGCGGCAATGGGTCCAACATTGGCTTCACCAGACGACGAATACTGGGCAGCTCTTACCCAGTGGAAGACAGCAGGCATGCTAGTGGACAGTGGTTGTACAGATCACATATTGACGAACATCGATGTGTTCCTGGACTTTGTGCCCATTCAGTCAGTGGTCAGAAATCCCAACGTAGAGGCTTCCAGAGTGGTGGCAGAGGCTGTGTGAGGATCAACATACCCTCAAACAAAGGGGAATTCTAAGGCAAACTCAAAAATATTTTGTGTATGCCGAATTATTCTTCAAACCTCTTATCTGTCTCAAGATGCACGGAGTCGGGGCATAGCTTCACTTTCGACAAAAGAAATAGCTGCATGAAACTCCAGAAGGAACTCGGGCAAAACTAACACAAGAAAGTAATTTGTTTTACTTACCCTGCAAAGTTCTAGAATTCAAGATGAGTTCCAACAGCGTGAAACTTGACAGTGAAGGAAAGGGCACTAACAACTGGGTCATTTGAATCAAGCGGATGTGGTCAAGAATTAACCAGAGAAGACAGTGGGCGAAGTCGATGATGTATGCAATGTGTGCGCATTGGCCAAGATCACAAAGACTCCAGTACCAAGAGTGGCAGTGACGCAAGCAGAAGAGAAGCTGGAGAAGGTGTTCACAGACGTGAGGGGACCTTTTAGAGTAGAACCACTGTCAGGGTCCGGTTCTGCCTTGTGTTTGCAGACCAGTACACAAAGTTTGTGTTCCTGGACTTTGTTCCCATTCAGTCAGTGGTCAGAAATTACAACGTAGAGGCTTCCAGAGTGGTGGCAGAGGCTGTGTGAGGATCAACATACCCTCAAACAAAGGGGAATTCTAATGCAAACTCAAAAATATTTTGTGTACGCCGAATTATTCTTCAAACCTCTTATCTGTCTCAAGATGCACGGAGTCGGGGCATAGCTTCACTTTCGACAAAAAAAATAGCTGCATGAAACTCCAGAAGGAACTCGGGCAAAACTAACACAAGAAAGTAATTTGTTTTACTTACCCTGCAAAGTTCTAGAATTCAAAATGAGTTCCAACAGCGTGAAACTTGACAGTGAAGGAAAGGGCACTAACAACTGGGTCATTTGAATCAAGCGGATGTGGTCAAGAATGAACCAGAGAAGACAGTGGTTGAAGTCGATGATGTATGCAATGTGTGCGCATTAACCAAGATCACAAAGACTCCAGTACCAAGAGTGACGCAAGCAGAAGAGAAGCTGGAGAGGGTGTTCACAGACGTGAGGGGACCTTTCGGAGTAGAACCACTGTCAGGGTTCCAGTTCTGCCTTGTGTTTGCAGACTAGTACACTAAGTTTGTGTTTGTGGACTTGCTTAAGGCAAAGAATGAAACACTGGCCAGCCTGAAGAAGTTTGTTCTAAGTGTGGGGTCACCCAAGAAGCTGAGACAAGACAAAGCGAAGGAGTTTCTCTCAGAGCAAGTCAAGATGTACTGTTTAGATGCAGGCATTCTACAGGAGAAGCCGAGACGCCACAACAGAATGGATTAGCTGACAGGTGCGACAGGACCCTGCTAGAGATGGCAAGATGCTTGCTCATTGACTCGGTCCTTCCCAAGATGATTTGGGGAGCAGCAATTCTCCACGCAACAAGGATCAGGAACTTGGTTGTGAGACGAGGAGAAAAAAACCCAGCAGGGCTCATGCGAGGTATAAAACCTAAGCTTTCAATCAGTAAACTATCTATTTTTGGTTGCACAGTCTTCATGAGGAAGCGGGACATAGATGTCAGTAAACTTGAACCATGGCACTGGAAGGAAAGTTTGTGGGTTACAATGAAGGAGATAACGGATACCTGGTGTACGTACCCAAAACACGCAAAATTATGGTAGTTTGAAACGTGATCATCAAGGAGTCTGAGGTGGGCTCAATCCCTGACAACAAAGAAACGGCTGACCTAATAGATGATGTGTCACGGCAACTGGGGATCTGGCACCCAGATGATGGTCATCAAGACGATGGCAACCAAGAGCAGCAGGGCACATCTACTGCAAAAAAGAAGGATTGGCATAATGCAGAGAGCGTGAACACTCATGAAACGACACTGAGACGAGATGCCTCAAATGGTGAGTAAGCAGCACTGGATGAAGAATCTACTGCAACAAGAGGGATTCTCAGAGACTCGGAGTCAGTGGAAGACAGTGCAACGGAGGACTTCTCACAGTCAGAGACAGTTGGCTTATTTGAAGAGGCACTGGAGCAAGCGGAGAGGGCAGAGCCCAGACGAGGGACACGAGCAAGGAATGTTCCGCAATTTTTCGGAGAAGTCAGGACTCATCTTGCTGTGGCTGAGGTTGACTATGTGAAACCTAAAACAGTTTTCGAAGCCAAGCGTGGTGACAATTGGGACCAGTGGCACAGGGCAATGAAGGACGAGGTCAAGGCACTCCAAGACAACGAGACTTGGAACCTAGTGAGATGACCCACACACAGGAACGTCATACCGGGCAAATGGGTCTACAAAGTGCAATTGGGACCCAGTATTTAAGTGGACAAGTACAAAGCACGCTATGTGGCAAAAGGTTTCAAACAGTTGGAAGGACTGAGCTACTTTGAGACTTTTGCACCTACCTGTAAGCGAGAGTCATTCAGGATTCTAATTCAACTATCAGTGAAGCAGGGCCATGTGATGCAACAGTTTGATGTCAAGACAGCTTTCCTGCACTTACCAATTGAGGAAGAAGTGTGTCTGGAACAGCCACAGGAGTTTGTAAAACAAGGATCAGATGGAGAGAAGTTAGTAGGCCGACTTCATAAATCAATTTATGGTTTGAAACAGGCAGCGAACAACTGTTATAAGGAACAGGCAAACTTTACTGAGATAGGGGTTCGCCAGAAGCAGAAATGACCATTGCTTGTGCGCAAGAGCAGAGACAGAGGGTCACAACTTCATCTTGGTCTAGATGGATGGCATCATAGTATCATCAAGAAGCATGAAAGTGATCTCCAATGTCAAAAAAGCACTCGAAGCAACATTTCACATGGGGGGAAGACAGAGGGAGAGTATACATAAACAGACACATGAATGCACCTACCAATCAACACTGGATGTGCGGAGAAAAACTTCTGCGATATCTTCAAGGTTCAAGAGGTTTAAAACTTACCTACACAAGAGAAGCTAGTTATGATTTGGTGCGGAAAATGATGCAGACTTGTCCGGTGACGTGAACGACAGAAAATCAACGACGAGCTACTACTTCAAGCTCAACGGACGAGGCGCAGCACGGTCAAGAAGCAGGCCACGGTTGCTCTTTCTTCATCAGAAGCGGAATATCAGGGCATGGCAGCAGCAGTTCAAGACGCATTGTATCTGAAACAACTTCTGGAGGATTTAGGCATCCATCAGAAACATCCAATAGCTATTGGAAAGGACATCCAGAGTTGTATTAAATTGTGCCAAAACCCAGTCATGCACAAGAGGAGCAACCACATTGAGACAAAATTTCACTTCATTTGTGACAAGACGGAAGATGGGACTATTTCAATTCATTACGTTCCCACTGACAAAATGGCAGCCGACATCTTTACAAAATCTTCACCCGTATCGAGGGTGGAAACATTAAGAACTGTTTTAATGGGAACAGACTCTACGCAGTCAGCTCAACTCTGAGTGGGGGTGTTAGAATATCGATCAAACTATAGTCCTAAACTTAGTGAGTATTGGAAAAAAAGTTTGGCTCACCAGATTAGAAAGACAAAAGCAAATTGATTTTGATCAGAGAGTTTATATAAATGAATCGTCAAGAAATTGTGCTTAGAATCAATATTCGTTTCAAATAGGTGAATCTAGATAACTAATATTAGAGTGAAAATATTTGATGTAAAATCTTCCCAGCATGTATTGAATGATTATGATACCACCTGAAATGTGAACGAATTCTTAGAAAAGTGTAAATGCATACCATATATGGTACCCCCTGGGACTGATTTCTGGGAAATTTACAGAAGTAAACCATATTGGGTAACCCTTTCGACCCCAACTGTAAATCGTGGTGCTAAGATTAGTTTTGTATCTTGACTTCTTGCACTGTTAATTGGTATATATATATATATATATATATATATATATATATATATATATATATATATATATATATACAGCTGATTTTTGAGCCTTTTTTCATCCCCAAAATCAAATCACCATCTTGATCTAGTAATCAGATCTCTCCTGTAAATCTCTAAATTCTACTGTAAAATATCATTCTTGTTATTCTCTCATTTTGAGATATTAATTTTTCTACTTAATTAAAAACGCTTTTTATTCCGTTTGCGAAAACCCATAACCCAACAGATGTCTCCTAAAAAGTTTTCTACTTATCTTTAGTGTTAAGACTTTATTTCCGTTGTCGTCGTACGGAAGGGGCGTCACCTCGTAGAGCGTGGATTCATGAATCCATATTGCGTTCCACCTTCGTATTGATTTTTGGAATGCCATTATTCCAAACACATTTTTCGAGAATACCAGGTTTTTGTATAAGTGCATTGTTTGAGAATGCCTGAACTAAAAATCCTGGAGTTGTTTTTTCGCATAGCCCCTTGACTTTAAGCTGGGAACGTTTGGACAGCTTGAGAGAGAATTTGACATTCAGTGACTTTTCCAACCTCAGATTTGGAGTTTGGAGTTTGGAGTTTTCCACCCTCAGATTTGGAGTTTGGAGCGTCGGTTGCAGTAAAAAACGGGAAACGTGGGATTTCTTTTGCTGTTGTAGTGTCGACTAGCATTGACTTTGGCTTCGTTTGTAGCTTTCTTGATCAGAATGTCAAAACAGTGAACCGCGCCGTTAACCGTCCTTTAACATCCAAATAGACTAACAATGGTACGGTATCAAAATCTAAATAGTGATTTCGAATATTTTAATTAGTAAAGTTTAAGCTGTTCGTTTGACAACTAAAACTGCAGAGTGGTGTTTAAGGTCGGCTTCCAGAATAGTGACACATTTTTAGTTCTTTGTTCGAATAGATGCAATTGGTAAACAATTGACTGGTCCATAAGAGCTCCTCAAGTGAATGTTTTGTATTTTGAAAATTACTTCATACAGCCTATTCGTCGTTTGATGGTTTGAATATTTTTGTCTCGGTGCGGTTTCGCAGGAGCTGGGATCTTGTGAATTCTTTTCATTTTTACAAAAGGTTTTATATTATGACCAAATACACATCGTGTTTACTCTATTTTTTTTTGTTGCTAGACCATGAATTTAGCTGTAACCTTATATAAATTAAACTGCATTAGCACCTTGTGGCTACTCAATACTTCAATAGCTCGGTTTTTGGAGTATCTGTTAACAATGACAAAAATCTTTTGATTTTTCCCGATATTTGTAGGCCCAATAAAATCATTTTGAAATTCTTCATTCGATTAAGAGCAATGTGATATAGTTTACATTGGGCCATTGATATTGTAGTGCAAATTCCTTTAATTTTTCTGAGTCTTTGATTTAGTTCATTTTCATCATTTTAGTTTGAATCTGTTCAAATCCTTTTTGAAGATCAAATCTTCCTCATTCATGCTTGTTAAATTTGTTTATCTAATTTTGTGGAAATAATCGTCTGTTCATACTCTCTAGTCATTCTGTTTGCCGCAACTTTCAAATTTTAGTTAGGATCAAATCGTTGATCACAATTTGCTAGTTTTATCTAATTCATTCTCCTCCTCAAATCTGAATTCAAATTTAGCTGTCACTTTTCAATCTGAATTTCGTTCCCCGAATATCTCAATTTCACAATACCAGTTTAAGCCTACTTTGGCTGAGCGAAATACCCGTTTAGAAGTTGATGCTGAATTGGCGACGCTAATATCACTCTAAAGTGAACTTAGAAAGACGAATATTCAAAGTAAAAATTTAATAGTAAAATCGTTCCGCGAAATCACTAATACTCTTGTAACAACAAGTATTTTAATTTCGCTCCGCAAATTGAGTTGTAATAAATTGTGCCAAAACCCAGTCATGCACAAGAGGAGCAAACACATTGTGACAGATTTTCTTTTCATTTGTGACAAGACGGAAGTTGGGACTATTTCAATTGATTACGTTCCCACTGACAAAATGGCAGCCGACATCTTTACAAAATCTTCACCCGTATCGAGGGTGGAAACATTAAGAACTGTTTTAATGGGAACAGACTCTACGCAGTCAGCTCAACTCTGAGTGGGGGTGTTAGAATATCGATCAAACTATAGTCCTAAACTTAGTGAGTATTGGAAAAAAAGTTTGGCTCACCAGATTAGAAAGACGAAAGCAAAATGATTTTGATCAGAGAGTTTATATAAATGGATCGTCAAGAAATTGTGCATAGAATCACTATTCGTTTCAAATTGGTGAATCTAGATAACTAAAATTAGAGTGAAATTATTTGATGTAAAATCTTTCCAGCATATATTGAATGATTATGATACCACCGGAAATGTGAACGAATTCTTAGAAAATTGGAAATGCATACCATCTATGGTACCCCTGGGACCGATTTCTGAGAAATTTACAGAAGCAAACCATATTGGGTAACCCTTGCGACCCCAACTGTAAATCGTGGTGCTAAGATTAGTTTTGTATCTTGACTTTCTCGCACTGTTAATGGGTATATATATATATATATATATATATATATATATATATATATATATATATATATATACAGCTTATTTTTGAGCCTTTTTTCATCCCCAAAATCAAATTACCATCTTTATCTAATAATCAGATCTCTCCTGTAAATCTCTAATTTCTACTGTAAAATATCATTCTTGTTACTCTCTCATTTTGAGATATCAATTTTTCTACTTAGTTAAAAACGCTTTTTATTCCGCATGCGAAAACCCATAACCCAACAGATGTCTCCTAAGAAGTTTTCTACTTATCTTTAGTGTTAAGACCTTATTTCCGTTGTCGTTGTACGGAAGGGGCGTCGCCTCGTAGAGCGTGCATTCATGAATGCATACTGCGTTCCACCTTGGTATCGATTTTTGGAATGCCATTATTCCATACACATTTTTCGAGAATACCAGGTTTTTGTTTAAGTGCATTGTTTGAGAATGCCTGAACTAAAACTCCTGGAACTATTTTTTCGCATAGCCCCTTGACCTTAAGCTGGGAACGTTTGGACAGCTTGAGAGAGAATTTGACATTCAGTGACTTTTACACTCTCAGATTTGGAGTTTGGAGTTTGGAGTTTTCCACCCTCAGATTTGGAGTTTGGAGCGTCGGTTGCAGTAAAAAATGGGAGACGGGGGATTTTTTTTGCTGTCGTAGTGTCAACCATTATTGACTTTGGCTTCGTTTGTAGCTTTCTTGATCAGAATGTCACAACAGTGAACCGCGCCGTTAACCGTCCTTTGTCATCCAAATAGTCTAACAATGGTACGGTATCATTTTCTAAATAGTGATTTCGAATATTTTAATTGGTGAAATTTAAGCTGTTCGTTTGACAACTAAAACTGCAGAGTGGTGTTTGAGGTCGGCTTCCAGAATAGTGATACATTTTTAGTTCTTTGTTCAAATAGAGGCAATTGGTAAACAATTGACTGGTCCTTAAGAGCTCCTTAAGTGAATGTTCTGTATTTTGAAAATTATTTCATACAACCTATTCGTCGTTTGATGGATTGAATATTTTTGTCTCGATGCGGTTTCGCAGGAGCTGGGATCTCGTGAATTCTTTTCATTTTTACAAAAAGTTTTATTTTATGACCAAATACACATCGTGTTTACTCTATCTTTTTTTTGTTGCTAGACCATGAATTTAGCGGCAACCTTATATAAATGAAACTGCATTAGCACCTTGTGCCTACTCAATACTCCAAGAGCTCGGTTTTTGGAGTATCTGTTAATAATGAAAAAAATGTTTTGACTTTCCCGATATTTGTAGGCCCAATAAAATCATTTTGAAATTCTTCATTCGATTAAGAGCAATGTGATATAGAATACATTGGGCCATGGACATTGTAGTGCGAAGTCCTTTAATTTTTCTGAATCTTTGATTTAGTTCGTTTTCATCTTTTTAGTTCTAATCTGTTCAAATCTTGATTGAAGATCAAATCTTCCTCATTAATTCTTGTTAAATTTGTTTACCTAATTTTGTGAAATAATTGTCTGTTCATACTGTCTAGTCATTCTGTTTGCCGCAACTTTTGAATTTTAGTTAGGATCAAATTGCTGATCAGAATTTGGTAGTTTTATTTAATTCATTCTCCTCCTCAAATCTGAATTCAAGTTTAGTTGTCACTTTTCAATCCGAATTTCGTTCCGCGAATCACTCAATTTCACAATACCTGAGCGAAATACCCATTTAGTTGTTAATTCTGAATTGGCGACGCTAATATCACTCTAAAGTGAACTTAGAAAGACGGATATTCAAAGTAAAAATTTAATAGTAAAATCGTTCCGCGAAATCACTAATACTCTTGTAACAACAATTACTTTAATTTCGCTTCACAAATTGAGTTGTATTAAATCGTGCCAAAACCCCGTCATGCACAAGAGGAGCAAACACATTGAGACAAAATTTCATTTCATTTGTGACAAAACGGAAGATGGGACTATTTCCATTCATTACGTTCCCACTGAGAAAATGGCAGCCGACATCTTTACAAAATCTTTATCCGCATCGAGGGCGGAGACATTAAGAACTGTTTTAATGGGAACAGACTCTACAAAGTCAGCTCAACTCTGAGTGGGGGTGTTAGAATATCGATCAAACTATAGTCTTAAGCTTAGTGAGTATTGGAAAAAAGGTTAGCTTACCAGATTAGAAAGACAAAAGCAAATTGATTTTGATCAGAGAGTTTATATAAATGAATCGTCAAGAAATTGTGCTTAGAATCAATATTCGTTTCAAATTGGTGAATCTCGATAACTAATATTAGAGTGAAATTATTTGATGTAAAATCTTCCCTGCATGTATTGAATGATTATGATACCGCCGGAAATATGAACGAATTCTTAGAAAAAAGTAAATGCATACCATCTATGGTACCCCTTGGGACCGATTTCTGGGAAATTTACAGAAGCAAAACAAAATTGGGTAACCCTTGCGACCCCAAATGTAAATCGTGGTGCTAAGATTAGTTTTGTATCTTGACTTTCTCGCACTTATGATGGTATATATACAGTTGATTTTTGAGCCTTTTTTCATCCCCAAAATCAAATCACCAGCTTGATCTAATAATCAGATCTCTCCTGTATATCTCTAAATTCTACTTTAAAATATCATTCTTGTTATTCTCTCATTTTGAGATATTAATTTTTCTACTTAGGTAAAAACGCTTTTTATTCCGCTTGTGAAAACCCATAACCCAACAGATGTCTCCTAAGAAGTTTTCTACTTATCTTTAGTGTTAGGACTTTATTTCCGTTGTCGTCGTACGGAAGGCGCGTCGCCTCGTAGAGCGTGCATTCATGAATCCATATTGCGTTCCACCTTGGTATCGATTTTTGGAATGCCATTATTCCAAACACATTTTTCGAGAATGTCAGGTTTTTGTATAAGTGCATTGTTTGAGAATGCCTGAACTAATAATCCTGGAGTTATTTTTTCGTATAGCCCCTTGACATTAAGCTGGGAACGTTTGGACAGCTTGAGAGAGAATTTGACATTCAGTGACTTTTCCACCCTCAGTTTTGGAGTTTGGAGTTTAGAGTTTTCCACCCTCAGATTTGGAGTTTGGAGCGTCGGTTGCAGTAAAAAATGGAAGACGGGGGATTTCCTTTGCTGTTGTAGTGTCAACCAGCATTGACTTGTGCTCCGTTTTTAATTTTCTTGATCAGAATGTCACAACAGTGAACCGCGCCGTTAACCGTCTTTTGTCATCCAAATAGTCCAACAATGGTACAATATGAAAATCTAAATAAAGATTTACAATATTTTCATTCGTGAAGTTTAAACAGTTAATTTGACATTTTAAAATGCAGAGTGGTGTTTAAGGTAGGCTTCCAGAATAGTGATACATTCATTTTTTGTAGTTCTTTGTTCGAATAGAGACAATTGGTAAACAATTGACTGGTCCTTAAGAGCTCCTTAAGTGAATGTTTTGTATTTTGAAAATTATTTCATACAACCTGTTCGTCGTTTGATGGTTTGAATATTATCCTCTCGATGCGGTTTCGCAGGAGCTGGGATCTTGTGAATTTTTTTCATTTTTACAAAAGGTTTTATATTATGACCAATTACACATCGTCTTTACTTTATCTTTTTTTTGTTGCTAGACCATGAATTTAGCTGTAACCTTATATAAATTAGACTGCATTAGCACCTTGTGCCTACTCAATACTTCAAAAGCTCGGTTTTTGGAGTATCTGTTAATAATGAGAAAAATCTTTTGATTTTTCCCGATATTTGTAGACCCAATAAAATCGTTTTGAAATTTTTCATTCGATTAAGAGTAATGTGATATAGTATACACTGGCCATTGATATTGTAGTGCAAAATCCTTTAATTTTACTGAATTTTTGATTTAGTTCATTTTCATCATTTTAGTTTTAATCTGTTCAAATCGTGTTTGAAGATCAAACCTTCCTCATTCATGCTTGTTAATTTTCATTATCTAATTTTGTGAAATAATCGTCTGTTCATAATGTATAGTCATTCTGTTTGCCGCAACTTTCAAATTTTAGTTAGGATCAAATTGCTGATCACAATTTGGTAGTTTTATTTAATTCATTCTCCTCCTCAAATCTGAATTCAAGTTTAGTTGTCACTTTTCAATCTGAAATTCGTTCCGCTAAACACTCAATTTCACAATACCAGATTAAGCCTACATTCGCTGAGCGAAATACCCGTTTTGAAGTTAATGCTGAATTTGCGACGCTAATACCACTCTAAAGTGAACTTAGAAAGACGGATATTCAAAGTAAAAATTTAATAGTAAAATCGTTCCGCGAAATCACTAATACTCTTGTAACAACAGGTATTTTAATTTCGCTCCGCAAATTATTTCGACTACAGTAAACGATTTTTGTACGACATGGCGCAGTCAGCACGCAAATCTCAAAAAACCCCCTCAAATAGAGCCATTTTGGGAACGGTCTA
This sequence comes from Convolutriloba macropyga, assembly GCF_964194025.1. NCBI lineage: Eukaryota > Metazoa > Xenacoelomorpha > Acoela > Convolutidae > Convolutriloba > Convolutriloba macropyga. Next base: position 66,677,432 of record NC_134473.1, on the reverse strand, counting down.
CATCAGATCCTCCAATGGGAGAAGTGGCGCATTCAAGTAAAACTGGCAATACTTGCAAGAGAGAACATAACGCTGGACACGCTCTTACAAACAAAGCCAACGCATGTACCACTACCGGTCAAACCGAAATATGAACTGGCCACCGAAGATGCAACAGAGGATACGGAACGAGATCGACGAATCCGGAATAATCAAGTGAAGCTTCAATGGGAGTCGAAATGCCAAAAAATAACGGATGCAGGCGTTTTGTGTGGCCAACGACCATGGTCTATATGCGACCAAAAGTGTGTTTCGCTCCTGTATCTAAGTATCCAAACGGAAGGAAGACGTCCTCTAACGCAAAAAATTCCCCATGATAACATCTACGAACTCACTACCCTCAAACTTCGGGAGATGATGGAAATAATTTTCATACGACCCATAAACATCACTTTTGATCACTATGTGTTCTTCTCAAGGAAGCAGAAAAAGGGTGAAGATGGAGAACAATTTTACAGCATTTACAGAATTTGCGAAAAATTGCGATTTCGAAAATCGAGAAGAGGCGATAATCAGGGAAATCTTCATCACGAATATGTTGGATGACGATATTCAACAGGATTTCTTCCGTGACACAGTACACCCAGATACAGCTCTCAGTATAGCTGTCAATATGGAGATGGGTCTTCAAAATCAAGACAGATCTCATCAAACAACAACAACAACAACAAAAACAGCGCAACTGGCAGTGCAATCAATGCTATACAATCTTTCAATAGATTTTGCAGCGCGAATACTCGCGGAAATCAATTAAGCAGAACTACACTCAATCGGGCAGCGATTGGCCAGTATAGAGGTTGTGGTCAAATTTGGACTCCAACAGATCGTCATGTTTGCCCTGCTCTTGGCAAGAAATGCAATCATTGTGGTCTACTCAACCATTTCGCAAAAGCATATCGAAAAAAAAAGTAAATAATACACGAAACTATCGTCAAGATAATTGCATCAATAATGTAGAAATTTCTGAAACTGCAGAACAAAATACACAATCGGAGAATCAAAATGTTAATTATATAAACCATAATGAACATTTCAGTTCTGATTACGGTTCCTCAGACGGTAATTATGTTGCGATGGTGGAAAACTTTAATACACCACCAATTGCATTGCAAAACATGACGATAACAATTGGAAATGCGGATTGCCATTTGCTCCTCGATTTTGGTAGTGGCTGCACTATCATAAATATGTCACTTGCCAATGAACAAGGAAATATTGTTAAATTGCATGCAAGCACAATGGTCGGAGAAAAAACCACTCGAACTCAAATCTTTTTCTAAATATATAGTTGAAACACTCGGAATATTAAAAACGCTAGTTCGTTGTAATAATTGGAAAATTCAAAAAACAAAAATCGCGTGAGTTGCGGACGGTTTTAGATCCACTTTTGGACATGACCTCTTTGTTCAATTGGGAATAACTATTTCACAAAAGCCTTGCCCGAACATTGAGATAAACAACTATGAAAATCCTTGTGCAATAAAAAAATTTTTCGCAAAAGATTTTCTGGAAATAATTTCAAGAATTGGAAAATCAAAACATCATACTGTCGACTCAAAATTTCATAGAAATTATCGTGTTACACACCAAAAAGAGAGAAAAGTACCCATCCATCTTCAACCAAAAGTAAAGATTGAACTTGAAAAATTGTTAAATGAAGTACATATAGAAAAATTAACAAATTGTTCTGACCAGTTTTTCATATCTCCAATAGTTATAACAGTCAAAAAAGACTAATCAACCAAAATCGCCTTAGAGTCCAAAATTTTGAACAACGCTATTCACGAAAACAAGTACCAGATGCCGAATATCGATTCTCTAATTCAAACAATTTCACAAACCGCAAGCAACGGCTTCTTTTACGACACTTGATTTGCAGTACGCGTATAACCAATTAAATTTACATAGTGAACGGAGATATACATAAGCGGGGATATGACCGGCACTTATCGCTTCAAAACGGGATTTTACGGACTAACGGATATGCCAGCCGAGTTTCAAAAAGCAATCGATTGTACACTCACCGGCCTAACCAATACATTCTATTTTCTAGACGAAATACTGAGAGTAAATAGAGGCAGAGTTGAACATCATCTCGATCTCGTACGCAAATGCCTAATAAAATTAGATCAAAAAATCTTCCAATCTTTCTCGCAAATTGACATTTTGCAAAAGAAAAAATTGAATGGCTCGGGCACAGCATCGCTCAAACAGGCATAACGTCATTATACAATGAAACTGATGCAATCGAAAAATTATCGTCACCCTCAAATGTCAATTACAATCCTTTATGGGATCAGTACATCATCACTCAAACAGGCATAACACCACTATCCAATGAAACTGATGCAACCGAAAAACTATCATCACCCTCAAATCTCAAAAAATTACAATCCTTTATGGGATCAGTACATCATCTGGGAAAATTTATTCCTAATCTATGGCAATTATTTTATCCACTTAGACCTCTTCCTAAGAACAACACAAAATTTGTCTGGACAGATGACCATGAAGAACAGTTTAGGCTGTTGAAAACGAAGATTACCGAAACAACGGAAAATAAGCATTTTAATCCCGATCTAGAAACACGTATAAAATGCGACGCCTCTCATAAAGGTTTGGGTTGTGCACTAGAGCAACGAACTCCAAACGGTTGTCACACCGTAGCTTTTGCGTCACTTTTTTTAAATTCAGCAGAAGATTGTTATAGCATTATTGAGCTAGAACTATTGGGTGTTGCATGGTCTATCAAACATTTCAAGTATTACCTTTATGATAAGCCATTCACAGTGATAACGGATCATGAGAGAAAATAGAGCTAACAAATTTTATAATAAATGTCTAACACGTCGATAGACTATTACCTTTTGACTTTACAACAGATCACCTTCCCGAATCAAAAATGGGACTGGTTGACTATATCTCACGCGATCCACAGTAAAAAGCCGTTAATGCTTCTGCTAATGATGAGCAGTTCACAGTTGCTAAATTGGACGCTATTAAACGCAGCGCCAAACGCTTTTTTATTAAATGCAGAAAAATATGTTGATTTTGTGGCGTGACATCCACTTATAAAACAAGCCTCAAATACTCCGCATTCCAGTAAAAAAAAATATGCAGTGAAATTGCACCGCAAAATTGAGAATATTCTGCAATTACGGAAAATGCCACCAAAATTAGCAAATTAACACCAAATAACTTAAATTCTAATACCCAAATCGAGAAGGCAAACATTCCACAATCGTTTTTGGCCTTAAATTAATCCACAAATCAGTCGAATAGAAATCTCAATAATTTCGAACGAGTTGCCAGCCAATTCCAAAAAGGTTTTAATGATGTCGAACTCAGACGAAGAAACCCTCATGCAATTGAAACATTCCACACCATCCAAAGTACGGTTTGATTATGAAGCAGGCCCATCCACAGCTCTCTCAGTGCCAGCAATACCATCTACCCCAAACACGGACACTACAACAGTTACTTTGCCGTTCACAGATGACTTGTATACGGACGCCTTCCACTTTGCTTTGTCAAAGATTTTTTCAAGTGATTTGATGGCGAGCCTCACATCAAAGGACGCAATCCTCAAGGAGATCAGGGACTGTGTACTTAAAGAAAATGAAGATAGGTGCCGTCAAATGAGCCCTTACATCCATAGTTTTTGGAAAGATCTCCTTGTAAAAAATGGATGTGTGTGTATAGACGATCGCATCGCCATCCCCAACTCAATTAAAGAAGCCTATGTAAAAGCGATACATGCGGCACATCCAGGGAGTTGGGGGATGACGGACAAGGCAAAACATGCATAGTGGCCGTACATGAAATGTGACATCATGACAAAAACGGCAAAATGTAACCCTTGCGTCAAAATTGACATGGAGACAATTCGTTGGGAAGAGTTGATCTCGGAGGACCATTGGGACACGGAAGCAAGAAGTGACATCGAACTAGAAGCAAACAGAGACCGAAGATGCAAAGATGCGGTTCAACCAAGCAATGCAGATCCTGATAAGGAATCACAAGTAATCCAGCATCCAGATGTTGGTCTGGCAGTACCCAGAACTGAGGCCTCGTTAACAGTAAAATTAGCGTAGAAAAAACCTAAAAGTAAAAGATCCAAGAAAAATCTGGAGGTCTTTACGAGGTTTTGACGCCTGGACCATCGGCAATTAAAACAGATGCCTACACGTCCATAATAAAAGAACCGGGGAAACGTGAAGTCACCATTAGAAACGCTGATTTGGCTAAATTTGGAACCAAGGCAGAGAGACAAACAGATTTACAAATTTATGCCAACAGAAGACCAAATATACTATCAGGAAAGATCACAGAGGATCTTATAAACCAGCACGCAAGAGAGGCAAGACCGAATTTAGATGGCAATAAAAAGATGAAAACAAGAAAATGGCCGATAATATGAGCGCAATCTCTTCAATCCATTCAAATGTGACAAGAGCGTTGCGAGTAGAAATGCCAGTAAAGCCGAAGAAAAGCCTGGTACCCTCACCACCACAGCCACCAACAGAGAGTGTAGTTGATTTTGCAAAGCCAATTGCATTACCAAATACATCTATAGTAATCGCGGAGCCACCAACCCTACCCAAGCAAAAGGTAGCAACTAAAGCTACTGAAACATTACAACGGACTCGTAAAAGAAATCGCTCCTCTCCGTCAATAACCGAATCTGACGAATCTTTGGCATCCACACAAACATGTCCACCAACCTCTTCATCAACTTCGGCACCTTCACGTCAAAAACGAAGACAATTGATTAAACAACAACAAATCGATTGTGTCTACACACCAAAAAGCAGCCACCAATATTGAAAATGTAGAATCCGATTTTACAGTAGGATGGATAGATTTGGAGTTTGAAGAGTCTGTTGCAGTGAAAAACGGGAGACGGGGAATTTTTTTTGCTGTTGTAGTTTTGACCAGCATTGACTTTGGCTTCGTTTGCAGCTTTCTTGATCAGAATGTCACAACAGTGAACCGCGCCGTTAACCGTCCTTTGTCATCCAAATACTCCAACAACAGTACGATATGAAAATCTAAATAAAGATTGACAATATTTTTATTCGTGAAGTTTAAACTGTTAGTTTGACAACTTAAAATGCAGAGTGGTGTTTAAGGTAGGCTTCCAGAATAGAGATACGTTTGTAGTGTTTTGTTCGAATATAGGCAATTGGTAGGAGTTCTTTAAGTGAATGTTTTGTATTTTGAAAATTATTTTATACAATCTATTCGTCGTTTGATGGTTTGAATATTTTTCTCGCAATGCGGTTTCGCAGGAGCTGGGATCTTGTGAATTCTTTTCATTTTTACAAAAGGTTTTATATTATGACCAAATACACATCGTGTTTTTTCTATCTTTGTTTTTGTTGCTAGACCATGAATGTAGCTGTATCATTATATAAATTAAACTGCATTAGCACCTTGTGCCTACTGAATACTTCAAAAACTCGGTGTTTGGAGTATCTGTCAGTAATTTCAAAAATCTTTTGATTTTTCCCGTTATTTGTAGGCCCAATAAAATCATTTTGAAATTCTTCTTTCGTTTAGGAGCAATGTGATATAGAATACATTGGGCCATTGATATTGTAGTGCAAAATCCCTTAACTTTACTGAATCTTTGATTTAGTTCATTTTCATCATTAATTAGTTTTAATTTGTTCAAATCCTGTTTGAAGATCAAATCTTCCTCAATCATGCTTGTTAAATTTGTTTATCTAATTTTGTGAAATATTTGTCTGTTCATACTGTCTAGTCATTCTGTTTGCCTCAACTTTCCAATTTTAGTTATGATCGAATTGCTGATCACAATTTGTTAGTTTTATTTAATTCATTCTCCTCCTCAAATCTGAATTCAAGTTTAGTTGTCACTTTTCAATCTGAATTTCGTTCCGCGAATCACTCAATTTCACAATACGAGAATAAGCCTACTTTCGCTAAGAGAAATACTCGTTTAGAAGTTAACGCTGAGTTGGCGACGCAAATATCACTCTAAAGTGAACTTAGAAAGACGGATATTCAAAGCAAAAATTTAATAGTAAAATTGCTCCGCGAAATCACTAATACTCTTGTAACAACAAGTATACTAATTTCGCTCCACAAATTAATTCAACTACAGTAAACCATTTCTGTACGACAAGCAACCTAGATATGTTTTCAGAGTGATTCATATACAAAAAATTTAGATTTTTATCAAAATCGATGCTTACTTTAAAATTACGGTCGCATTTCTCGGGATTTTGCTCTGGATGTGCTGCGAAAACGGGTATTGTCAAAAACAAATCAACTACAATTTCCAAGGGTGTGTAGGGACCAGCGATTCCAAACATGTTGCTGGATTGACTTTATAACCGCGACACGTTCATCAACAGAGACACATACTAACCTTGAATGCATAGCTCTCCCACAGGAGAGCATACATGGGTTGACGTCCTTGAATTGTAATCTGACGCTTTTAATGTCATGACGCTGCGAAAGGACTCCGTAAATAGTTGTGTGAATTTGTTTTTGAAGAGCTCTTGTTTGACGACTCTAATGCAGGCAATGAGGGTCCTCCATCTATAGAATCGTAGACGACATTCATGTTCAAAATAGAGCAAAAATTAACACTACTGGTGTTTGCTGGGGAGATTAGGGCGATGAATTTGAAGCATTCATTTTTTGTATTTTGAAAGCAAAACGGAAAGCAAAAAGGATTTTTTTTACCTCAGCTGTGCAATATTTAATATTTACAGCGCTCGTGTGTTCTGATTAACAGTTTTTGGGTAAGAGTTCCTATAATTTGATACAAATGCGTCGCAAAAGCGGATGATTGCTGCATCTGCACATTACGTCATATTTGCATGCGACTTTTGCATTCTGGTTTGCTAGGCGTGAAAAGTAATCTACCAGCCTACTTTTACTGCCCGTTATCTGCTGAATAACAAAATCGAATGGAAAGAGGATCTTGGAAACGGGTAGATGTAAAGTATCGTGTTCAACAGATTGTTGGTCTTATTCCACCGATAACAATGCTTGATGATTTGTGACGACAGCTCCTGTTTTTTTTTTAATTATCTAATTTCAGATTTCCCATTTCCCATCTTAATTTTTGATACAAAAGTTTTAGGCGAACGTGACTTTTTCTACTCAATTTGTGTTCGTTGCTACAATGCTAAGCAAATACGGGAACAAGTTCCATTGCAATTGTCGCGCATTCCAATATTGGGATTACAGAGTGTCATTCATGTTGCAAGTGCTTATTAGACAGTTAAGTAATTAGTTATTTATATAATGGAAACGCAAATCATGTGAATTTAGCCATACAAAATAATGACATTTTTAAGTAAAGAACGGAGAGAATAACACAAATGAGATAGATTTGGAAAGAACTTTCGACTGATTTTGAATATCATTTGAACCTGATATTCAATGAAAGATAATACACTGAATCAAAGAACAGTCATAATTTTTTTTTAATTTTTAGATTCGAACAGATTGAGATTGACCGATGTTTTAGTTTCTCGGGGTATTCAAGTTTGGCTGCGTTTCTATCCAAGCCAATAAATTTCAGTTTTAGCAAAATGACAATCAGGCAATCGGTTGATTATCCTCATCAAACTTTTCAAGGCGTTTCTATAGTAACTATAAGTGATCTTTTCGTCTACCTCAACTAGGATTTTTGATATTATCGAGAAAGCAATGGGTGTTTTTAAGTCCTATTATTTCATAAACCGTTGCATTTTAAAATTTAGCTCACATATCAGTAGGACTATAAACATCTCTCATGAGTCTGTAAGTAACCATGGATTTGCAACTTCTAAAATACAAGTTGTAATGAGACCAAATTACGTTTCTAAGTATGAATTAGATTGACTGTATTCTTACTTTAGATCTACAGTGGTGAATCGGCATTTTCATTTATTGAAACTTTGTGAAGCCTTTGCTGTGATGTGTCGCTTTAGTGGTCATTGTTAGGCATTTGGATATTATTTTATGCTTTGACTATTACATTATCAATATTTACTCTATAATTTTTTAGAGCCAAGTGCAGGCTTAACGGAAATGATCTATTTTGACTGCAATAACGATACGGGGACAAAATTTGTTGTGAAAACAACTATCTCACTTTAAAACACGTTTTTCGTTTTTGAGTTTTTGAAGTTCAGAATATAGCAAATGTTGTAAAATTATGGATACTTTACTCCCTTTTTATGTGCAGAGATGAAGTTGTGATTTATTGACTTGACGATATGTGTTTTGGATTTTTCAATACGCGATATTAGCGCAGGAAAATCATGAAATATTTGCTCTTCTATTGGACATTGAGTTTGAACAAAGCTACTGATTAGGTTGGCTGGATTGATAAATAGACCTAGTTTTGCAAACACATCTCTACAAATGAGAGGCAAACGGCCATTTTCAGAGGCAAAATTGTTGATCTTTTCGGCAGTCTGTAGTATTACGAGAGCCGTTACAAATGAACGGATAATTAATCCCGCATTAGAGCGAACGTATTTAGGCGCTAATTAACCATTCTTTCGCCACGCGCTAAACAAACTAACGCTTATTAAGACTACCAGTACACAAGTATTTAAACAACTCGGTTCGACTTATTTAAATAACACAACTTTAGGCCTGGATCTCCTCGCTTATATCCAGGACAGAAAATGTACGTTGTTGAACGTAGGCGGCCTGTAAAACCACAGTTTCTTTTGATTTAAATTACTTCTGCTTTTGACAGTTGCAATGCAGATCTTTCCCCCCAAGTTCAATAAAGATGAAGCAGATTGCTTCAGGGGAAAAGACAATAGAGTCTCATAAAAAGCCCCCAAGAAAACCATAATTGTTGCAGTTTTAGAAGAGGGGAAAAGCAGAAAACAGGCGCCTACGAAATCAATAATTGATGCTCTCAGCTTTCTAGATTTTTATTATTTTTTGGAGTTTCAATAATTTTTCCGTGAGATAAAAAAGAGTTAATTCTCTTGCCTTCTCGACCAATAGGAAAATTAAGAAGCACCTCACTATGAACGTGAGTTTGTGATTCGCTCCCTATTGGCCCAAACGGAGCTGAGAGGAATTAATTGTTTCTCTCAGCGAAGTGGGACGGAATAAAATTAGAGAGACAAATAACAGAGCCAACGACCAGCAGCAGACAACTGCTTCATTTTTCCTACAAAATAAATTTCAAAATTCAAACAGAGAAGAAATTATATAAAAGACTTCTAACTTAGAAGAACATTTTCTAATTTTCAAACAGAACATTCTTACGAGAAACCGACTTGAAGAAGTTTCAACGACGCACTCACTTAACAACAACACAATCAAGTAACAGCTCAACCCGGTTAAATACTACTCAGTGTAAGCTTGTTTATTTAAACTATCTATTTAATTAATTGAACTTTTCAGCCCCCCAACAATTTTAAATTGAGACTTATAGCACAGACAGGTCTTAGGCATATATCTTTGCCTTCGATTTGTTATATCTTTTGTCAAGTTTGACTGGCATACATAAAGAGATGCCGTATTGTGTGATCTGTAGCAGCCCAGCCAAATTTGATAAGTCCAATCACTAAAAACGACTGTGGAATTGATTTCTCCCATAGTCCTGATTTTTTCGTTAGAAAAAGTCTCTAAATCTTTCAAAGATAAAACAGTTGACCAAGAGCTCTGTATAACAGAATTTCTGACGGCTTTGGCCAGGTTCTCCTTAATTATACCGCGAACGCTCCGGGATCTCACCAATACTTTTCAGCAAATTTTCTGCAAATGTTCAGTGAGACACAGTCGTCATATGCCTCGTCATAATCTGAGCGGTAATTTGGGCTATAGAATAGCGACCATTCATAAAGGTGTCAATATCATTTACATGTTCACCTGTGGTTGTAGCCGGGACGTGATATTTAATGACATTGTTAACTCGGATTTTTGGTTTGCTATTGTCCTTTTAGATTTCTTGCAATTCATCGAAACACAATTGGTACAGTGTTTGCCTTGATCTGGCTATGACTGTCGATGATCAAGTGACCACAAACTTTCACAGTTAGGAAAAATTTTGGGCCGTTCTCCAATCTTCTCTGTGTTTCTGAAGACTATGTGGAAAAGTGTTGCGAATCTGTTGGATACAATTTGCTGCTACGATTGCGCTACTTGTGTTCCATGCTGAATGCCGTCGTTTCTGCTATCAGAATTTAATTGTGTACACCCATTTTAATATTTACTGCCATCTCGAGTGCCGTTTTCAGAGCAAAAGTTTCATTTTGAAGTTCCCGTTGATCCCCCATTGACATGTTTGCAAAAAATACATCACGGATGACGAATTTCCCGTCGCTTCGCAAGTCAAAGTGAGAGGTCACAAAAGGATTCGTGTAACTTCTCTGTGGGTTGGCTCTGGAGCCGGATTGGGTTCAGAAATCCATATCTATCAAATTTTATAATACGTTGGTTGATGGATATTCCATCAAAATGGGCCCCGAGTTGTCATTTATTTTTTGTCTTTTTGTTGATCTGGTAATTCACTTCTTTTGTTTTCAGTTTGTCGATTTTTTAATTTTCTGGCCACACACTTCACCCGGTGTATCTCTATTTAGAACCCAGCTGCCTCAATTTTTTGAAACTTGCTGAGTCAATTGTTTTCAATTGTTCATTCGGAATCTTTATCAGTTTGTGCCGTGCTTTTTTCTAAGTCTGTCTTATTGATGGGCTCTGGAGGTAGGGTAACTATATCAGGGGGGCTTCTCATAGAAAATCGAACAATTTTCCTTCTTTTGGCAAAATGGCCGGCTTCAGATTGATTCGCCGACAGTCACAACGCAGAGGAGGCTCTAGAAATTATTTGTCACAAAATTGTTCGATGACTATCAGTTCTCATTCTTTTGTTGCCAACTGTGCTATATGGTACTGACCAAGAAGGTTGTATCCGTCGTCGATCAAACGCGCTACTTTTATTTAAATTGGAGTCGTTTAGCAAATATAGAGCACAATTGAAGTTATCATGAGCGAACCCTTTCCTAACTAAATCTAATCTCTCACCAATCCTTAGAGTGGAAACTCAGAGCAAATGCAGATACTAAAGATCTAGACTCAGAAAATGGGAGAACAAGAGAACTCAACTGAAAAAAAGACAATCAGATTGGGAAGACACCAGTGTATTTACAGAATGAGTGAATAAGTGAATTCCTATCAGACAGAAAAGAAATTACGTTAGGTGACCACCTTATGATTTCACGTGACATCTGACTATGAGGGCAAATACCGATAGTTGAAGATAATTTGCTACAAAAAATCTGCTGGTGTACCCCACAAGGAGAGGGCATTGATCAGCTTTGCCGAAGTAAAAGCGACAAACTCCGACAACTTCTAAGGTCTAAATAGATAAAAAATCTAAAATCGGGTGTCATTGGAAAGCCCTTGACAAATTGCATTTACTGGTTAAGAGATTTCTAAATTTTCCTTTTCGCAAGGAGATAGCGATGTTAAGAAATCTCAAAGTTCATTCACTTTTTATATTTCAAATGGGCACATGAATTCCCGGGTTGACCAAACTTACTAACCATAAAAAGGGCCATATATGGTCCATAAAAGTCCATAAAAATTTCCGTTTTATGATCTTGCTATGGTTAGTAAGTTTCCATATAGGGTCCGTTTTATGGATAATAAGTTTTTCTACGAGAGCTTTATTTTTTCCTACTATGGTAATATATGAATGAAAGAGAGGACCCTGCCATATATGGTCCGTTTTATGGTTAGTAAGTTTACCTATATGGTCCGTTTTATGGTTAGTAAGTTTCCATATATGGTCCGTTTTATGGTTAGTAAGTTTCCATATATGGTCCGTTTTATGGTTAGTAAGTTTCCATATATGGTCCGTTTAATGGTTAGTAAGTTAACATATATGGTCCGTTTTATTTACGAATCATATATGGCAGGGCCCTCTCTTTCATTCAAATATTACCATAGTAGGAAAAAATAATGCTCTCGTAGAAAAACTTATTATCCATAAAACGGACCATATATGCTACTAACCATAGCAAGCTCATAAAAAGTAAATTTTTATGGACTTTTATGGACCATATATGGCCCGTTTTATATTTAGTAAGTTTGTTTGATCATAGGACGTTTCGAGAGCTGAAATAGGTTAAATACTGTGGGAAAAAAATCTACAGTTGAACTAACGAACAACTTTTTGAGATTTTCCAGTATGTTTTGGGTGTGTTCCCCTCCTCCTTCTCTCACCCGGGCTGGGGACCGGCTACGGCGGAGTTACAAACACAAATATAGGAGAATTGAGTACTAAATTACCCAATGAAAAATACTATTTTTCAAAATTATTTATTCGAAATAATCGCAAATTTCCGTATGAAAAGCTAACTTTTACCAGAGACAAGCTGTAGCAAAAATTCCTTTTGTTTAACAGTCTAGGTACACATGGGACACTCTTTGCCAAGTTTGGTTCGATTTGAACAACTCATTGACCCAATCAAAAAGGCTATATTTGAAAATTATATATTCGAAATAATCGCAAATTTCCGTAAGAAAAGCTAATTTTTTTCCTAGACCAGCTATGGCAAAAACTCTTTTTGGTATAGACTCTATATACATAGGGGATACTCCATACCGAGTTTGGTTAGATTTGGACAACTCCTTGACCCGATGAAATAGACCTATTTTTAAAAATTATTTAAAATTAATTATTCGAATTAATCGGAAATTTCCGAACGTAAAACTAACTTTTTTCCTGGACAAGCTATAGCAAAAATTTTTTTGCTTTAGACTCTATATACACAGGGGATACTCCATACCGAGTTTGGTTAGATTTGGACAACTCCTTGACCCCATGAAATAGACCTATTTTTAAAAATTATTTAAAATTAATTAATCGAATTAATCGGAAATTTCCGAACGTAAAACTAACTTTTTTCCTAGACAAGGTATAGCAAAAAAATTTTTTGCTTTAGACTCTATATACACAAGGGATACTCCATACCGAGTTTGGTTAGATTTGGACAACTCCTTGACCCGATTAAAAATACTATATTTCAAAATTAAATATTTGAATTAATCGCAAATTTCCGTACGAAAAACTAACTTTTTTCCTAGGCAAGCCATAGCAAAATTTCTTTTTGTTTTAGACTTTATATACACATGGGATACTCCATGCCAAGTTTGGATCGGTTTGAACAACTCCTTAACCCGATCAAAAATACTATATTTCAAAATTAATTATTTGAATTAATCGCAAATTTCCGTATGCGGAACTAACTTTTTTCCTAGGCAAGCTATTGCAAAATTTCTTTTTGCTTTAGTATCTATATACTCAGGGAATACTCCATACCGAGTTTGGTTAGATTTGAACAACTCCTTGCTCCGATAAATTTTCTATACTTTTGAAAATTGAATAAGCGAATAATAAGCGAATAAGTGGATATTTCCGTATGAAAAACTAACTTTTTTCAGAGGCAAGCTATACCAAAAATTCTTTTTGTCTCAGATTCTACCTACCATGGGGATACTCCATACCGAGTTTGGTTAGATTTGAACAACTCCTTGATCCGATAAATTTTCTATACTTTTGAAAATTGAATAGGCGAATAAAAAGCGAATAAGTGGATATTTCCGTATGAAAAACTAACTTTTTTCAGAGGCAAGCTATACCAAAAATTCTTTTTGTCCCAGATTCTACCTACCATGGGGATACTCCATACCGAGTTTGGTTAGATCTGAACAACTCCTTGATCCGATAAATTTTCTATACTTTTGAAAATTGAATAAGCGAATAATAAGCGAATAAGTGGATATTTCCGTATGAAGAACTAAATTTTTTCAGAGGCAAGCTATACCAAAAATTCTTTTTGTCTCAGATTCTACCTACCATGGGGATACTCCATACCGAGTTTGGTTAGATTTGGACAACTCCTTGACCCGATCACAAATACTATATTTCAAAATTAAATATTTGAATTAATCGCAAATTTCCGTATGCGGAACTAACTTTTTTCCTAGGCGAGCTATAGCAAAATTTCTTTTTGCTTTAGTATCTATATACTCAGGGGATACTCCAAACCGAGTTTGGTTAGATTTGGACAACTCCTTGAGCCGATGGAATAGACCTATTTTTAAAAATTGTTTAAAATTAATTATTCGAATTAATCGGAAATTTCCGAACGTAAAACTAACTTTTTTCCTAGACAAGCTATAGCAATTTTTTCGCTTTAGACTCTATATACACATGGGATACTCCATGCCAAGTTTGGTTCGATTTGAACAACTCCTTGACCGGATGAAAAACACTTTATTTGAAAATTAAATATTGGAAATAATCGCAAATTTCCGTATGAAAAACTAACTTTTTTCAGAGTCAAGCTATACCAAAAATTCTTTTTGTCTCAGATTCTATCTACCACTGATTCTAGCTACTAAGAACTAAGAAAAAGCAGACATATCATGTCACCTACATCTCGAGAAATAGAAGACTTTTTGAGAAGACTTTTTCTTACTGACAAAGAGAAGTTACAAGTTTTCTGGAAAGTGACCAATTTGGCCATATCTAGACTCAAATCAGACTGAAAAAAGATGGTACAGACTGATGAACTACGAAGAACTAAGAAAAAGCAGACATATCATGTCACCTACATCTCGAGAAATAGAAGACTTTTTGAGAAGACTTTTTCTTACTGACAAAGAGAAGTTTCAAGTTTTCTGGAAAGTGACCAATTTGGCCATATCTAGACTCAAATCAGACTGAAAACAGATGGTACAGACTGATGAACTACTAAGAACTAAGAAAAAGCAGACATATATCATGTCACCTACATCTCGAGATAAAGAAGACTTTTATAGAAGACTTTTTTTTTACTGACAAAGAGAAGTTTCAAGTTTTCTGGAAAGTGACCAATTTGGCCATATCTAGACTCAAATCAGACTGAATACAGATGGTAAAGACTGATGAACTACTAAGAACTAAGAAAAAGCAGACATATATCATGTCACATACATCTCGAGAGAAAGAAGACTTTTATAGAAGACTTTTTTTTTACTGACAAAAAGAAGTTTCAAGTTTTCTGGAAAGTGACCAATTTGGCCATATCTAGACTCAAATCAGACTGACCACAGATGGTACACACTGAGAAACTACTATGAACTAAGAAAAAGCAGACATATCTCATATCACCTACATTTCGAGAAACAGACGAATTTTAGAGAAGACTTTTTTTACTGACAGAGAAGTTTAAAGTTTTCTGGTAAGAGAACATTTTGGCCATATCTAGACTCAAATCAGACTGAATACAGATGGTACAGACTGATGAACTACTAAGAACTAAGAAAAAGCAGACATTTATCATGTCACCTACATCTCGAGAGAAAGAAGACTTTTATAGAAGACTTTTTTTTTACTGACAAAGAGAAGTTTCAAGTTTTCTGGAAAGTGACCAATTTGGCCATATCTAGACTCAAATCAGACTGAATACAGATGGTAAAGACTGATGAACTACTAAGAACTAAGAAAAAGCAGACATATATCATGTCACATACATCTCGAGAGAAAGAAGACTTTTATAGAAGACTTTTTTTTTACTGACAAAGAGAAGTTTCAAGTTTTCTGGAAAGTGACCAATTTGGCCATATCTAGACTCAAATCAGACTGACCACAGATGGTACACACTGAGAAACTACTATGAACTAAGAAAAAGCAGACATATCTCATATCACCTACACCTCGAGAAACAGACGAATTTTAGAGAAGACTTTTTTTTTACTGACAAAGAGAAGTTTCAAGTTTTCTGGAAAGTGACCAATTTGGCCATATCTAGACTCAAATCAGACTGAATACAGATGGTACACACTGAGAAACTACTATGAACTAAGAAAAAGCAGACATATATCATGTCACCTACATCTCGAGAGAAAGAAGACTTGTATAGAAGACTTTTTTTTTACTGACAAAGAGAAGTTTCAAGTTTTCTGGAAAGTGACCAATTTGGCCATATCTAGACTCAAATCAGACTGAATACAGATGGTAAAGACTGATGAACTACTAAGAACAAAGAAAAAGCAGACATATATCATGTCACATACATCTCGAGAGAAAGAAGACTTTTATGGAAGACTTTTTTTTTACTGACAAAGAGAAGTTTCAAGTTTTCTGGAAAGTGACCAATTTGGCCATATCTAGACTCAAATCAGACTGACCACAGATGGTACACACTGAGAAACTACTATGAACTAAGAAAAAGCAGACATATCTCATATCACCTACACCTCGAGAAACAGACGAATTTTAGAGAAGACTTTTTTTTTACTGACAAAGAGAAGTTTCAAGTTTTCTGGAAAGTGACCAATTTGGCCATATCTAGACTCAAATCAGACTGAATACAGATGGTACACACTGAGAAACTACTATGAACTAAGAAAAAGCAGACATATCTCATATCACCTACACCTCGAGAAACAGACGAATTTTAGAGAAGACTTTTTTTTTACTGACAAAGAGAAGTTTCAAGTTTTCTGGAAAGTGACCAATTTGGCCATATCTAGACTCAAATCAGACTGACCACAGATGGTACACACTGAGAAACTACTATGAACTAAGAAAAAGCAGACATATCTCATATCACCTACATCTCGAGAAACAGACGAATTTTAGAGAAGACTTTTTTTTACTGACAGAGAAGTTTAAAGTTTTCTGGTAAGAGAACATTTTGGCCATATCTAGACTCAAATCAGACTGAATACAGATGGTACAGACTGATGAACTACTAAGAACTAAGAAAAAGCAGACATATATCATGTCACCTACATCTCGAGAGAAAGAAGACTTTTATAGAAGACTTTTTTTTTACTGACAAAGAGAAGTTTCAAGTTTTCTGAAAAGTGACCAATTTGGCCATATCTAGACTCAAATCAGACTGACCACAGATAGTACACACTGAGAAACTACTAAGAACTAAGAAAAAACAGACAAATCTCATATCACCTACATCTCGAGAAACAGACGAATTTTAGAGAAGACTTTTTTTTACTGACAGAGAAGTTTAAAGTTTTCTGGAAAAAGAACATTTTGGCCAAATCTAGACTCAAATCAGACTGAATACAGATGGTACAGACTGATGAACTACTAAGAACTAAGAAAAAGCAGACATATATCATGTCACCTACATCTCGAGAGAAAGAAGACTTTTATAGAAGACTTTTTTTTTACTGACAAAGAGAAGTTTCAAGTTTTCTGGAAAGTGACCAATTTGGCCATATCTAGACTCAAATCAGACTGACCACAGATGGTACACACTGAGAAACTACTAAGAACTAAGAAAAAACAGACAAATCTCATATCACCTACATCTCGAGAAATAGAAGACTTTTAGAGAAGACTTTTTTTTACTGACAAGGAGAAGTTTCAAGTTTTCTGGAAAGTGACCAGTTTGGCCATATCTAGACTCAAATCAGACTGACCACAGATGGTACACACTGAGAAACTACTATGAACTAAGAAAAAGCAGACATATCTCATATCACCTACATCTCGAGAAACAGACGAATTTTAGAGAAGATTTTTTTTTTACTGACAGAGAAGTTTAAAGTTTTCTGGTAAACGAACATTTTGGCCATATCTAGACTCAAATCAGACTGAAAACAGATGGTAAAGACTGATGAACTACTAAGAACTGAGAAAAAGCAGACATATATCATGTCACCTACATCTCGAGAGAAAGAAGACTTTTATAGAAGACTTTTTTTTTACTGACAAAGAGAAGTTTCAAGTTTTCTGGAAAGTGACCAATTTGGCCATATCTAAACTCAAATCAGACTGAATACAGATGGTAAAGACTGATGAACTACTAAGAACTAAGAAAAAGCAGACATATATCATATCACCTACATCGAGAAATAGAAGACTTTTAGAGAAGACATTTTTTACTGACAAAGAGAAGTCTCATGTTTTCTCGAAAGTGACCATTTTGACCATATCCAGACTCAAGTCAGATTGAATACCGATAGTACAAGCCAAAGAACTACTAAGAACTAAGAAAAAGCAGACGTATATCATATCACCTACATCGAGAAATAGAAGACTTTTAGAGAAGACTTTTTTTTACTGACAAAGAGAAGTCTCATGTTTTCTCGAAAGTGAACATTTTGACCATATCTAGACTCAATTCAGACAAAATACAGATGGTACAAACTGATGAACAACTAAGAACTAAGAAAAAGCAGACATATCTTATATCACCTACATCTCGAAAAATACAAGACTTTTTGAGAAGACTTTTTTACTTACAAAGAGAAGTTTCAAGTTTTCTCGAAAGTGACCAATTTGGCCATATCTAGACTCAAATCAGACTGAATACAGATGGTACAGGCTGATGAACTATTAGGAACTAAGAAAAAGCAGACATATCTCATATCACCTACATCTCGAGAGAAAGAAGACTTTTATAGAAGACTTTTTTTTTACTGACAAAGAGAAGTTTCAAGTTTACTGGAAAGTGACCAATTTGGCCATATCTAGACTCAAATCAGACTGACCACAGATGGTACACACTGAGAAACTACTATGAACTAAGAAAAAACAGACAAATCTCATATCACCTACATCTCGAGAAATAGAAGACTTTTAGAGAAGACTTTTTTTTACTGACAAGGAGAAGTTTCAAGTTTTCTGGAAAGTGACCAGTTTGGCCAAATCTAGACTCAAATCAGACTGACCACAGATGGTACACACTGAGAAACTACTATGAACTAAGAAAAAGCAGACATATCTCATATCACCTACATCTCGAGAAACAGACGAATTTTAGAGAAGATTTTTTTTTAATGACAGAGAAGTTTAAAGTTTTCTGGTAAACGAACATTTTGGCCATATCTAGACTCAAATCAGACTGAAAATAGATGGTAAAGACTGATGAACTACTAAGAACTGAGAAAAAGCAGACATATATCATGTCACCTACATCTCGAGAGAAAGAAGACTTTTATAGAAGACTTTTTTTTTACTGACAAAGAGAAGTTTCAAGTTTTCTGGAAAGTGACCAATTTGGCCATATCTAAACTCAAATCAGACTGAATACAGATGGTAAAGACTGATGAACTACTAAGAACTAAGAAAAAGCAAACATATATCATATCACCTACATCGAGAAATAGAAGACTTTTAGAGAAGACATTTTTTACTGACAAAGAGAAGTCTCATGTTTTCTCGAAAGTGACCATTTTGACCATATCCAGACTCAAGTCAGATTGAATACCGATAGTACAAGCCAAAGAACTACTAAGAACTAAGAAAAAGCAGACGTATATCATATCACCTACATCGAGAAATAGAAGACTTTTAGAGAAGACTTTTTTTTACTGACAAAGAGAAGTCTCATGTTTTCTCGAAAGTGAACATTTTGACCATATCTAGACTCAATTCAGACAAAATACAGATGGTACAAACTGATGAACAACTAAGAACTAAGAAAAAGCAGACATATCTTATATCACCTACATCTCGAAAAATACAAGACTTTTTGAGAAGACTTTTTTACTTACAAAGAGAAGTTTCAAGTTTTCTCGAAAGTGACCAATTTGGCCATATCTAGACTCAAATCAGACTTAACTCAGATGGTACAAACTGATGAACAACTAAGAATTAAGAAAAAGCAGACATATCTCATATCACCTACATCTCGAGAGAAAGAAGACTTTTATAGAAGACTTTTTTTTTACTGACAAAGAGAAGTTTCAAGTTTTCTGGAAAGTGGCCAATTTGGCCATATCTAGACTCAATTCAGACTGAATACAGATGGTAAAGACTGATGAACTACTAAAAACTAAGAAAAAGCAGACATATATCATATCACCTACATCGAGAAATAGAAGACTTTTAGAGAAGACTTTTTTTACTGACAAAGAGAAGTTTCAAGTTTTGTTGTAAATTTACTGTTTTGCCGTATAACTCATTCAATACTGACAGCAGTTTCTCAGCCGCGCTAGTCAGCTCACGAAAAACCACATGACAGTATTTTCAAAGTTGTAGACAAAGACAGGACACTGAAAATTTAGCGTCTGTGAGTCAAATTGCAATTTCCACCACAAACTCAACTTTTCTTCCAAAACACTTTTTTTGACCAAATCGCTTGCATATTCAGAACTGGTTGGACCAATAGGTTTGCGTTTTGTGCCAAAAATCGACAGAAAGCAAGCATTGACGAGTACACTGAGACTTTAAATTTTAGCGTCTTGTGCGGCAAATTGCAATTTCTACCACAAATTTAACTTTTCTTCCAAAACAATTATTCTGACCAATTCTTTTGCATATTCAGAACTAGTTAGACCAGTATCTTTGCGTTTTGTGTCAAAAATCGACAAAAAGCAAACATTGGCGAGTACACTGAGACTTTAAATTTTAGCGTCTTGTGTGGCAAATTGCAATTTCCACCACAAAACCAACTATTCTTCCGACACACTTATTCTGACCAATTCTTTTGCATATTCAGAACTAGTTCAATTAATTTGTTTAACGAGTATGCTTATACGTCAAGTTCTGAAGACGAAACTTCAAAAAAAAGCAAGTTAAAGACTTAAAAATTTTTATACTTGCAAAATCTTGTACTTTCAATATCATCAAAATCGATGTCAGTCCCTGCCAACGGATATTACTCACTCATCCATTCCTCAAATAGGGAGCACTTCGAGTTGAACTGTAGTATGCCTTGCCTTTGGGGCTTGTCGTGTTCTTCTGTTTTGATGAATGTTATAACTCTTTTTGGGTTTTTTTGAAGGTTCTTTATAAAGTTTTCGCATGCCATCTCGGTTTCAAAGTTTATCCATCCATTCAAGGTGTCTTGATTGGGACGCGAGCTCAAAAAAAACAACAGATTTGGCTTCCGGAAACATCTTATACAATTCCTTTTTCGCACTGGCAAGATCCGTAGCCTTTGTTCGGAAACCAGAAAACCTCATCGCTTTCAGATTTTTTTTCAACTTCTTTCCACTATTCTTTTTTTTCGGGCATTCATTCTCTTTGTTTTCCTCTTTGTTTTCTTGCTTTTCCTCCTAAAATTACAACAAGATTGTAGACTAAAAGCAAACTTTAACGAATACAATCATTGACGAGTACACTGAGACTTTAAATTTTAGCGTCTTGTGCGGCAAATTGCAATTTCCACCACAAATTCAGCTTTTCTTCCAAAACACTTTTTTTGACCAGTTTTTTTGCAGATTCAGGACTGGTTGGACTGGCATTTTTGCCTTTCGTACTAAAAAGTGACAAAAAGCAAACAATAACGTATACACTAAGATATAGTTAAAAAAAGAAGACTTTTAGAGGAAGACTTTTAGAGAAAATTCTCGAAAACTCTCGTTTTCTCGAAAGTGACCATTTTGGCCAAATCTAGACTCAAATCAGACTGAATACAGATGGTACAAACTGATCAACTACTAAGAACTCAGAAAAAGCAGACATATCTTATATCCCCTACATCTCGAGAAATAGAAGACTTTTAGAGAAGACTTTTTTTTACTGACAAGGAGAAGTTTCAAGTTTTCTGGAAAGTGACCAATTTGGCCATATCTAGACTCAATTCAGACAGGTTTCTGCAAGTAAACACCGAGGAACTACTAAGAACTAAGAAAAATCAGACATATTTCATATCACCTACATCTCGAGAGAAAGAAGACTTTTATAGAAGACTTTTTTTTTACTGGCAAAGAGAAGTTTCAAGTTTTCTGCAAAGCGACCAATTTGGCCATATCTAGACTCAAATCAGACTGAATACAGATGGTACAGACTGATGAACTACGAAGAACTAAGAAAAAGCAGACATATATCATGTCACCTACATCTGTAGAAATAGAAGACTTTTAGAGAAGACTTTTTTTTTACTGACAGAGAAGTTTCAAGTTTTCTGGAAAGTGACCATTTTGGCCATATATAGACTCAATTCAGACTGAATACAGATGGTACAAACTGATGAACAACTAAGAACTAAGAAAAAGCAGACATATCTCATATAGCCTACATCTCGAGAGAAAGAAGACTTTTATAGAAGACTTTTTTTTACTGACAAAGAGAAGTTTCAAGTTTTCTGGAAAGTGACAATTTGGCCATATCTAGACTCAAATCAGACTAAATACAGATGGTAAAGACTGATGAACTACTATGAACTAAGAAAAAGCAGACATATATCATATCACCTACATCTGTAGAAATAGAAGACTTTTAGAGAAGACTTTTTTTTTTACTGACAGAGAAGTTTCAAGTTTTCTGGAAAGTGACCATTTTGGCCATATCTAGACTCAATTCCGACTGAACTCAGATGGTACAAACTGATGAACAACTAAGAATTAAGAAAAAGCAGACATATCTCATATCACCTACATCTCGAGAGAAAGAAGACTTTTATAGAAGACTTTTTTTTTACTGACAAAGAGAAGTTTCAAGTTTTCTGGAAAGTGGCCAATTTGGCCATATCTAGACTCAAATCAGACTGAAAACAGATGGTAATGACTGATGAACTACCATGAAATAAGAAAAAGCAGACATATATCATATCACCTACATCTCGAGAAAAAGAAGACTTTTATAGAAGACTTTTTTTTTACTGACAGAGGAGTTTCAAGTTTTCTGGAAAGTGACCATTTTGGCCATATCTAGACTCAATTCAGACTGAATACAGATGGTAAAGACTGATGAACTACTAAAAACTAAGAAAAAGCAGACATATATCATATCACCTACATCGAGAAATAGAAGACTTTTAGAGAAGACTTTTTTTACTGACAAAGAGAAGTTTCAAGTTTTGTTGTAAATTTACTGTTTTGCCGTATAACTCATTCAATACTGACAGCAGTTTCTCAGCCGCGCTAGTCAGCTCACGAAAAACCACATGACAGTATTTTCAAAGTTGTAGACAAAGACAGGACACTGAAAATTTAGCTTCTGTGAGTCAAATTGCAATTTCCACCACAAACTCAACTTTTCTTCCAAATCACTTTTTTTGACCAAATCGTTTGCATATTCAGAACTGGTTGGACCAATAGATTTGCGTTTTGTGCCAAAAATCGACAGAAAGCAAGCATTGACGAGTACACTGAGACTTTAAATTTTAGCGTCTTGTGCGGCAGATTGCAATTTCCACCACAAACTCAACTTTTCTTCCAAAACACTTATTCTGACCAATTCTTTCGCATATTCAGAATTGGTTAGAACAGTATGTTTGCGTTTTGTGCCAAAAATCGACAAAAAGGAAAAATTAACGAAAACACTGAGACTTTAAATTTTAGCGTCTTGTGCGCAAATTGCAATTTCCGACACAAATTCAACTTTTCTTCCAAAACACTTATTCTGACCAATTTTTTGCATATTCAGAATTGGTTAGACCAGTATGTTTGCGTTTTGTGCCAAAAATCGACAAAAAGAAAAAATTAACGAAAACACTGAGACTTTAAATTTTAGCGTCTTGTGCGCAAATTGCAATTTCCGACACAAATTCAACTTTTCTTCCAAAACACTTATTCTGACCAAATTTTTGCATATTCAGAACTGGTTGGACCAATAGGTTTGCGTTTTGTGCCAAAAATTGACAGAAAGCAAGCATTGACGAGTACACTGAGACTTTAAATTTTAGCGTCTTGTGCGGCAGATTGCAATTTCCACCACAAACTCAACTTTTCTTCCAAAACACTTATTCTGACCAATTCTTTTGCATATTCAGAATTGGTTAGAACAGTAGGTTTGCGTTTTGTGCCAAAAATTGACAAAAAGAAAAAAATTAACGAAAACACTGAGACTTAAAAATTTAGCGTCTTGTGCGGCCAATTGCACTTTCCTACACAAATTCAAAATTTCTTCCAAAACGCTTATTCTCACCAAATTTTTTGCAAATTCACATTTGGATACACAGTTATATTTGCTTTTTGTAAAAAAAACCGACAAGAAGCTCAAATTACCATCAGGACTAATATAATTGTAATTGATACAAGCTGGATTTGAGAGCAATTAACTAGACTACAAATTTTAAAATTAGGAATGAGAAAAACCACACTGCCATTAAGAAAATCTAGGGTTTCTCCTGCGCTCATATCTTGCTGGCATTGCAGTGAAAACTAGTATACAAATTTACAAATCATCACATTTAAAAAGAATTTCCAAATATTACGAACCTGGGAAACTTTCTTGGGAATTTTGTAGCCAGGTGGAAATCTGGAAGATGAGATGTTTTCAGTAGACATTATCATCTAAAAAAACTTTGCTCTACACTCTACATACACATGGGATACTCCATACCGAGTTTGGTTAGATTTGGACAACTCCTTGACCCGATGAAATAGACCTAATCATATCACCTACATCTCGAGAAATAGAAGACTTTTAGAGAAGACTTTTTGTTACTGACAAAGAGAAGTTTCAAGTTTTCTGGAAAGTGACCATTTTGGCCTTATCAAGACTCAAATCAGACTGAATACAGATGGTACAGGCTGATGAACTATTAAGAACTAAGAAAAAGCAGACATATCTCATATCAACTACATCTCGAGAAATCGAAGACTTTTAGAGAAGACTTTTTTTTACTGACAAAGAGAAGTTACAAGTTTTCTGGAAAGAAACCATTTTGGCCATATCTAGACTCAAATCAGACTGAATACAGGTAGTACAAATCGATGAACTACTTTGAACTAAGAAAAAGCAGACATATATCATACCACCTACATCGAGAAATAGAAGACTTTTAGAGAAGACTTTTTTTACTGACAAAGAGAAGTTTCAAGTTTTCTGGAAAGTGACCAATTTGGCCAAATCTAGTCTCAATTTAGACTGAAAAAAATGGTACAGACTGGTGAACTACGAAGAACTAAGAAAAAGCAGACATATCTCATATCACCTACATCTCGAGAAATAGAAGACTTTTAGAGTAGACTTTTTGTTACTGACAAAGATAAGTTTCAAGTTTTCTGGAAAGTGACCAATTTGGCCATATCTAGACTCAAATCAGACTGAATACAGATGGTACAGACTGATGAACTACTATGAACTAAGAAAAAGCAGACATATATCATATCACCTACATCGGGAAATAGAAGACTTTTAGAGAAGACTTTTTGTTACTGACAAAGAGAAGTTTCAAGTTTTCTGGAAAGTGACCATTTTGGCCTTATCAAGACTCAAATCAGACTGAATACAGATGGTACAGGCTGATGAACTATTAAGAACTAAGAAAAAGCAGACATATCTCATATCAACTACATCTCGAGAAATCGAAGACTTTTAGAGAAGACTTTTTTTTACTGACAAAGAGAAGTTACAAGTTTTCTGGAAAGTGGCCAATTTGGCCATATCTAGACCCAAATCAGACTGAATACAGATGGTACAGACTGATGAACTACTAAGAACTAAGAAAAAGCAGACATATATCATATCACCTACATCGACAAATAGAAGACTTTTAGAGAAGACTCTTTCTTACTGACAAAGAGAAGTTACAAGTTTTCTGGAAAGTGACCAATTTGGCCATATCTAGACTCAAATCAGACTGAATACAGATGGTAGAGACTGATGAACTACTAAGAACTAAGAAAAAGCAGACATATATCATATCACCTACATCGAGAAATAGAAGACTTTTAGAGAAGACTTTTTTACTGACAAAGAGAAGTTTCAAGTTTTCTGGAAAGTGACCAATTTGGCCAAATCTAGTCTCAAATTAGACTGAAAAAAATGGTACAGACTGATGAACTACGAAGAACTAAGAAAAAGCAGACATATCTCATATCACCTACATCTCGAGAAATAGAAGACTTTTAGAGAAGACTTTTTGTTACTGACAAAGATAAGTTTCAAGTTTTCTGGAAAGTGACCAATTTGGCCATATCTAGACTCAAATCAGACTGAATACAGATGGTACAGACTGATGAACTACTATGAACTAAGAAAAAGCAGACATATATCATATCACCTACATCGGGAAATAGAAGACTTTTAGAGAAGACTTTTTGTTACTGACAAAGAGAAGTTTCAAGTTTTCTGGAAAGTGACCATTTTGGCCTTATCAAGACTCAAATCAGACTGAATACAGATGGTACAGGCTGATGAACTATTAAGAACTAAGAAAAAGCAGACATATCTCATATCAACTACATCTCGAGAAATCGAAGACTTTTAGAGAAGACTTTTTTTTACTGACAAAGAGAAGTTACAAGTTTTCTGGAAAGTGACCAATTTGGCCATATCTAGACTCAAATCAGACTGAATACAGATGGTACAGACTGATGAACTACTAAGAACTAAGAAAAAGCAGACATATATCATATCACCTACATCGACAAATAGAAGACTTTTAGAGAAGACTCTTTCTTACTGACAAAGAGAAGTTACAAGTTTTCTGGAAAGTGACCAATTTGGCCATATCTAGACTCAAATCAGACTGAATACAGATGGTACAGACTGATGAACTACTAAGAACTAAGAAAAAGCAGACATATATCATATCACCTACATCGAGAAATAGAAGACTTTTAGAGAAGACTTTTTTACTGACAAAGAGAAGTTTCAAGTTTTCTGGAAAGTGACCAATTTGGCCAAATCTAGACTCAAATCAGACTGAAAAAAGATGGTACAGACTGATGAACTACTATGAACTAAGAAAAAGCAGACATATATCATATCACCTACATCTGTAGAAATAGAAGACTTTTAGAGAAGACTTTTTTTACTGACAAAGAGAAGTTTCAAGTTTTTCTCGAAAGTGATCATTTTGGCAATATCTTGACTCAACTCAGACTGAATACAGGTAGTACAAATCGATGAACTACTATGAACTAAGAAAAAGCAGACATATATCATATCACCTACATCTCGAGAAATAGAAGACTTTTAGAGAAGACTTTTTGTTACTGACAAAGAGAAGTTTCAAGTTTTCTGGAAAGTGACCATTTTGGCCTTATCAAGACTCAAATCAGACTGAATACAGATGGTACAGGCTGATGAACTATTAAGAACTAAGAAAAAGCAGACATATCTCATATCAACTACATCTCGAGAAAACGAAGACTTTTAGAGAAGACTTTTCTTTTACTGACAGAGAAGTTTCAAGTTTTTCTCGAAAGTGACCAATTTGGCCATATCTAGACTCAAATCAGACTGAATACAGATTTTTCAGACTGATGAACTACGAAGAACTAAGAAAAAGCAGACATATATCATGTCAACTACATCTGTAGAAATAGAAGACTTTTAGAGAAGACTTTTTTTACTGACAAAGAGAAGTTTCAAGTTTTTCTCGAAAGTGATCATTTTGGCAATATCTTGACTCAAATCAGACTGAATACAGATGGTACATGCTAATGATATTATAAGAACTAAGAAAAAGCAGACATATATCATATCACCTACATCGAGAAATAGAAGACTTTTAGAGAAGAGTTTTTTTATTGACAAAGAGAAGTTTCAAGTTTTTCTCGAAAGTGACCATTTTGACCATATCTAGACTCAAATCCGACTGAATACAGATGGTACATGCTAATGATATACTAAGAACTAAGAAAAAGCAGATATATATCATATCACCTACATCGAGAAATAGGAGACTTTTAGAGAAGACTTTTTTTACTGACAAAGAGAAGTTTCAAGTTTTTCTCGAAAGTGACCATTTTGGCCATATCTAGACTCAAATCCGACTGAATACAGATGGTACATGCTAATGATATACTAAGAACTAAGAAAGAGCAGGCATATCTCATATCACCTACATCTGGAGAAACAGACGACTTTTATAGAAGACTTTTTTTTTACTGAGAGAGAAGTTTCGAGTTTTCTGGAAAGTGACCATTTTGGCCATATCTAGACTCAAATCCGACTGAATACAGGTAGTACAAATCGACGAATGACTATGAACTAAGAAAAAGCAGACATATACCATATCACCTACATCGAGAAATAGAAGACTTTTAGAGAAGACTTTTTTACAGACAAAGAGAAGTTTCAAGTTTTCTCGAAAGTGACCATTTTGGCCATATCTAGTCACAAGTCAGAATGAATAAAGATGGTACAAGCTGATGATAAACTAAGAGCTAAGAAAAAGCAGGCATATCTCATATCACCTACATCGAGAAATAGAAGACTTTTAGAGAAGACTTTTTTACAGACAAAGAGAAGTTTCAAGTTTTCTCGAAAGTGACCATTTTGGCCATATATAGACACAATTCAGACTGAATACAGATGGTACAAAGTGATGAACAACTAAGAACTAAGAAAAAGTATACATATCTCATATCACCTACATCTCGAGAAATAGAAGACTTTTAGAGAAGACTTTTTTTTACTGACAAAGAGAAGTTTCAAGATTTCCGACATTTTTCTTCCAAAACACTTATTCTGACCAATTCTTTTGCAGATTCAGGACTGTTTGCACTCGTATGTTTGCTTTTTGCACCAAATAGCGACAAAAATCAAACATTAACGAATACACTAAAAAGACTAAAAAATAGAAGGCTTTTGAAGAAGACTTTTTTTCTAATAAAGTTTCAATTTTTCCGACAGGTTTACACTTTTGACCAAATCAAGGCTCCAATCAGAAAATATACAGATAGTAAAATTTAGCAAACTACTAAAAGTATAAAAAAGCAGACATATATCATATCACCTACATCGAGAAATAGAAGACTTTTAGAGAAGACTTTTTTTACTGACAAAGAGAAGTTTCAAGTTTTTCTCGAAAGTGACCATTTTGGCCATATCTAGACTCAAATCAGACTGAATACAGGTAGTACAAATCGATGAACTACTTTGAACTAAGAAAAAGCAGACATATATCATATCACCTACATCGAGAAATAGAAGACTTTTAGAGAAGACTTTTTTTTTACTGACAAAGAGAAGTTTCAAGTTTTTCTCGAAA
Source organism: Convolutriloba macropyga (assembly GCF_964194025.1). Taxonomy (NCBI): domain Eukaryota; kingdom Metazoa; phylum Xenacoelomorpha; order Acoela; family Convolutidae; genus Convolutriloba; species Convolutriloba macropyga. The sequence goes on along the minus strand of NC_134473.1, from coordinate 66,648,531 downwards.
GTGACCATTTTGGCCATATCTAGACACAAATCAGACTGAATACAGATGGTACAAGCTGATGATATACTAAGAACTAAGAAAAAGCAGACATATATCATATCACCTACATCGAGAAATAGAAGACTTTTAGAGAAGACTTTTTTTACTGACAAAGAGAAGTTTCAAGTTTTTCTCGAAAGTGACCATTTTGGCCATATCTAGACTCAAATCATACTGAATACAGATGGTACAAACTGATGAAGTACTAAGAACTAAGAAAAAGCAGACATATCTTATATCACCTACATCTCGAAAAATACAAGACTTTTTGAGAAGACTTTTTTTTACTGACAAAGAGAAGTTTCAAGTTTTTCTCGAAAGTGACCATTTTGGCCATATCTAGACTCAAATCAGACTGAATACAGGTAGTACAAATCGATGAACTACTTTGAACTAAGAAAAAGCAGACATATATCATATCACCTACATCGAGAAATAGAAGACTTTTAGAGAAGACTTTTTTTTTTACTGACAAAGAGAAGTTTCAAGTTCTTCTCGAAAGTGACCATTTTGGCCATATCTAGACACAAATCAGACTGAATACAGATGACAAAAGCTGATGATATACTAAGAACTAAGAAAAAGCAGACATATATCATATCACCTACATCGAGAAATGGAAGACTTTTAGAGAAGACTTTTTTTAATGACAAAGAGAAGTTTCAAGTTTTTCTCGAAAGTGACCATTTTGGCCATATCTAGACTCAAATCATACTGAATACAGATGGTACAAACTGATGAAGTACTAAGAACTAAGAAAAAGCAGACATATCTTATAGCACCTACATCTCGAAAAATACAAGACTTTTTGAGAAGACTTTTTTTTTACTGACAGAGAAGTTTCAAGTTTTCTGGAAAGTGACCATTTTGGCCATATCTAGACTCAAATCAGACTGAATACAGGTAGTACAAATCGATGAACTACTTTGAACTAAGAAAAAGCAGACATATATCATATCACCTACATCGAGAAATAGAAGACTTTTAGAGAAGACATTTTTTTTTACTGACAAAGAGAAGTTTCAAGTTTTTCTCGAAAGTGACCATTTTGGCCATATCTAGACACAAATCAGACTGAATACAGATGGCAAAAGCTGATGATATACTAAGAACTAAGAAAAAGCAGACATATATCATATCACCTACATCGAGAAATAGAAGACTTTTAGAGAAGACTTTTTTTAATGACAAAGAGAAGTTTCAAGTTTTTCTCGAAAGTGACCATTTTGGCCATATCTAGACTCAAATCATACTGAATACAGATGGTACAAACTGATGAAGTACTAAGAACTAAGAAAAAGCAGACATATCTTATATCACCTACATCTCGAAAAATACAAGACTTTTTGAGAAGACTTTTTTTTACTGACAGAGAAGTTTCAAGTTTTCTGGAAAGTGACCATTTTGGCCTTATCAAGACTCAAATCAGACTGAATACAGATGGTACAGGCTGATGAACTATTAAGAACTAAGAAAAAGCAGACATATCTCATATCAACTACATCTCGAGAAAACGAAGACTTTTAGAGAAGACTTTTTTTTACTGACAGAGAAGTTTCAAGTTTTTCTCGAAAGTGACCAATTTGGCCATATCTAGACTCAAATCAGACTGAATACAGATTTTACAGACTGATGAACTACGAAGAACTAAGAAAAAGCAGACATATATCATGTCACCTACATCTGTAGAAATAGAAGACTTTTAGAGAAGACTTTTTTTACTGACAAAGAGAAATTTCAAGTTTTTCTCGAAAGTGACCATTTTGGCCATATCTAGACTCAAATCCGACTGAATACAGATGGTACATGCTAATGATATACTAAGAACTGAGAAAAAGCAGACATATATCATATCACCTACATCGAGAAATAGAAGACTTTTAGAGAAGAGTTTTTTTACTGACAAAGAGAAGTTTCAAGTTTTTCTCGAAAGTGACCATTTTGACCATATCTAGACTCAAATCCGACTGAATACAGATGATACACGCTAATGATATACTAAGAACTAAGAAAAAGCAGACATATATCATATCACCTACATCGAGAAATAGGAGACTTTTAGAGAAGACTTTTTTTACTGACAAAGAGAAGTTTCAAGTTTTTCTCGAAAGTGACCACTTTGGCCATATCTAGACTCAAATCCGACTGAATACAGATGGTACATGCAAATGATATACTAAGAACTAAGAAAAAGCAGACATATATATCACCTACATCGAGAAATAGAAGACTTTTAGAGAAGACTTTTTTTACTGACAAAGAGAAGTTTCAAGTTTTTCTCGAAAGTGACCATTTTGGCCATATCTAGACTCAAATCCGACTGAATACAGATGGTACATGCTAATGATATACTAAGAACTAAGAAAGAGCAGGCATATCTCATATCACCTACATCTGGAGAAACAGACGACTTTTATAGAAGACTTTTTTTTACTGAGAGAGAAGTTTCGAGTTTTCTGGAAAGTGACCATTTTGGCCATATCTAGACTCAAATCCGACTGAATACAGGTAGTACAAATCGACGAACGACTATGAACTAAGAAAAAGCAGACATATACCATATCACCTACATCGAGAAATAGAAGACTTTTAGAGAAGACTTTTTTACAGACAAAGAGAAGTTTCAATTTTTCTCGAAAGTGACCATTTTGGCCATATCTAGTCACAAGTCAGAATGAATAAAGATGGTACAAGCTGATGATAAACTAAGAACTAAGAAAAAGCAGGCATATCTCATATCACCTACATCGAGAAATAGAAGACTTTTAGAGAAGACTTTTTTACAGACAAAGAGAAGTTTCAAGTTTTCTCGAAAGTGACCATTTTGGCCATATATAGACACAATTCAGACTGAATACAGATGGTACAAACTGATGAACAACTAAGAACTAAGAAAAAGCAGACATATCTCATATCACCTACATCTCGAGAAATAGAAGACTTTTTGAGAAGACTTTTTCTTACTGACAAAGAGAAGTTACAAGTTTTCTGGAAACTGACCAATTTGGCCATATCTAGACTCAAATCAGACTGAAAAAAGATGGTACAGACTGATGAACTACGAAGAACTAAGAAAAAGCAGACATATATCATGTCACCTACATCTGTAGAAATAGAAGAATTTTATAGAAGACTTTTTTTTTACTGACAAAGAGAAGTTTCAAGTTTTCGGGAAAGTGACCAATTTGGCCATATCTAGACTCAAATCAGACTGAAAAAAGATGGTACAGACTGATGATATACTAAGAACTAAGAAAGAGCAGGCATATCTCATATCACCTACATCTGGAGAAACAGACGACTTTTATAGAAGACTTTTTTTTTACTGAGAGAGAAGTTTCGAGTTTTCTGGAAAGTGACCATTTTGGCCATATCTAGACTCAAATCCGACTGAATACAGGTAGTACAAATCGACGAACGACTATGAACTAAGAAAAAGCAGACATATACCATATCACCTACATCGAGAAATAGAAGACTTTTAGAGAAGACTTTTTTACAGACAAAGAGAAGTTTCAATTTTTCTCGAAAGTGACCATTTTGGCCATATCTAGTCACAAGTCAGAATGAATAAAGATGGTACAAGCTGATGATAAACTAAGAACTAAGAAAAAGCAGGCATATCTCATATCACCTACATCGAGAAATAGAAGACTTTTAGAGAAGACTTTTTTACAGACAAAGAGAAGTTTCAAGTTTTCTCGAAAGTGACCATTTTGGCCATATATAGACACAATTCAGACTGAATACAGATGGCACAAAGTGATGAACAACTAAGAACTAAGAAAAAGTATACATATCTCATATCACCTACATCTCGAGAAATAGAAGACTTTTAGAGAAGACTTTTTTTTACTGACAAAGAGAAGTTTCAAGATTTCTGACATTTTTCTTCCAAAACACTTATTCTGACCAATTCTTTTGCAGATTCAGGACTGTTTGCACTCGTATGTTTGCTTTTTGCACCAAATAGCGACAAAAATCAAACATTAACGAATACACTAAAAAGACTAAAAAATAGAAGGCTTTTGAAGAAGACTTTTTTTCTAATAAAGTTTCAATTTTTCCGACAGATTTACACTTTTGACCAAATCAAGGCTCCAATCAGAAAATATACAGATAGTTAAATTTAGCAAACTACTAAAAGTATAAAAAAAGCAGACATATATCATATCACCTACATCGAGAAATAGAAGACTTTTAGAGAAGACTTTTTTTACTGACAAAGAGAAGTTTCAAGTTTTTCTCGAAAGTGACCATTTTGGCCATATCTAGACTCAAATCAGACTGAATACAGGTAGTACAAATCGATGAACTACTTTGAACTAAGAAAAAGCAGACATATATCATATCACCTACATCGAGAAAGAGAAGACTTTTAGAGAAGACTTTTTTTTTACTGACAAAGAGAAATTTCAAGTTTTTCTCGAAAGTGACCATTTTGGCCATATCTAGACACAAATCAGACTGAATACAGATGGTACAAGCTGATGATATACTAAGAACTAAGAAAAAGCAGACATATATCATATCACCTACATCGAGAAATAGAAGACTTTTAGAGAAGACTTTTTTACTGACAAAGAGAAGTTTCAAGTTTTTCTCGAAAGTGACCATTTTGGCCATATCTAGACTCAAATCATACTGAATACAGATGGTACAAACTGATGAAGTACTAAGAACTAAGAAAAAGCAGACATATCTTATATCACCTACATCTCGAAAAATACAAGACTTTTTGAGAAGACTTTTTTTTACTGACAAAGAGAAGTTTCAAGTTTTTCTCGAAAGTGACCATTTTGGCCATATCTAGACTCAAATCAGACTGAATACAGGTAGTACAAATCGATGAACTACTTTGAACTAAGAAAAAGCAGACATATATCATATCACCTACATCGAGAAATAGAAGACTTTTAGAGAAGACTTTTTTTTTACTGACAAAGAGAAGTTTCAAGTTTTTCTCGAAAGTGACCATTTTGGCCATATCTAGACACAAATCAGACTGAATACAGATGGCAAAAGCTGATGATATACTAAGAACTAAGAAAAAGCAGACATATATCATATCACCTACATCGAGAAATAGAAGACTTTTAGAGAAGACTTTTTTTAATGACAAAGAGAAGTTTCAAGTTTTTCTCGAAAGTGACCATTTTGGCCATATCTAGACTCAAATCATACTGAATACAGATGGTACAAACTGATGAAGTACTAAGAACTAAGAAAAAGCAGACATATCTTATAGCACCTACATCTCGAAAAATACAAGACTTTTTGAGAAGACTTTTTTTTACTGACAGAGAAGTTTCAAGTTTTCTGGAAAGTGACCATTTTGGCCATATCTAGACTCAAATCAGACTGAATACAGATAGTACAAATCGATGAACTACTTTGAACTAAGAAAAAGCAGACATATATCATATCAACTACATCGAGAAATAGAAGACTTTTAGAGAAGACTTTTTTTTTTACTGACAAAGAGAAGTTTCAAGTTTTTCTCGAAAGTGACCATTTTGGCCATATCTAGACACAAATCAGACTGAATACAGATGGCAAAAGCTGATGATATACTAAGAACTAAGAAAAAGCAGACATATATCATATCACCTACATCGAGAAATAGAAGACTTTTAGAGAAGACTTTTTTTAATGACAAAGAGAAGTTTCAAGTTTTTCTCGAAAGTGACCATTTTGGCCATATCTAGACTCAAATCATACTGAATACAGATGGTACAAACTGATGAAGTACTAAGAACAAGAAAAAGCAGACATATCTTATATCACCTACATCTCGAAAAATACAAGACTTTTTGAGAAGACTTTTTTTTACTGACAGAGAAGTTTCAAGTTTTCTGGAATGTGACCATTTTGGCCATATCTAGACTCAAATCAGACTGAATACAGATAGTACAAATCGATGAACTACTTTGAACTAAGAAAAAGCAGACATATATCATATCACCTACATCGAAAAATAGAAGACTTTTAGAGAAGACTTTTTTTTTTACTGACAAAGAGAAGTTTCAAGTTTTTCTCAAAAGTGACCAATTTGGCCATATCTAGACACAACTCAGACTGAATACAGATGGTACAGACTGATGAACAACTAAGAACTAAGAAAAAGCATACATATCTCATATCCTCATATCACCTACATCTCGAGAAACAGAAGACTTTTAGAGAAGACCATTTTTCTAAACTATTATAGAGAAAATTCAATTTTTTTGAGGTAGCTTTACCGTTTTGGCGTATAACTCATTGAATACTGACAGCAGTTTCTCAGCCGCACAAGTCAGCTCACGAAAAACCACATAACAGTATTTTCAAAGTTGTAGACAGAGACAGGACACTGAGAATTTAAAATTTAGCGTCTGCGCGGCAAATTGCAATTTCCACCACAAACTCAACTTTTCTTCCAAAACACTTTTTTTGACCAATTTTTTTGCATGTTCAGAACTAGTTGGACCAAAAGGTTTGTGTTTTGTGCCAAAATTCGACAGAAACCAAACATTAGCGAGTACAGAGACTTTAAATTTTAGCGTCAGGTGCGGCAAATTGCAATCTCCACACCTATTCCAACTTTTCTTCTGAAACACTTATTCCGACCATTTTTTTTGAAGATTCAGGACTCTTTGAACTGGTATGTTTGCTTTTTGCACCAAAACGCGACAAAAATCAAACATTAACGAATACACTGAAAATACTGAAAAATAGAAGACTTTTGGCGAAGACTTTTTTTTCTGATAGATAAACTTCCATTTTTCCGGCAAATTTACACTTTTGAACAAGTTCAATCATGCTCAAAACGTCAAGTAATGGAATTACATACATACGCTCAAAATAGTTTACATTCAGAAGTTTTTGAGAAATATTATTAACATCTATAGTACATTTCTCATCACCAACTTCAACTTCAAGGAACGAAAAGAAATCTAATGGCGATTGCTTTGGTTTCCTCGCTTTAATTAGTTTGAGAACATTAACTGTTGCAAATCGCGACCCAGATTTCGAGAAAAATTGCTCAATCATTCCATATTTGATGTCTCTATCGGCATTGAAAGAAATAAAAGAATTTTCTCTTTTTGATTGTATGGTTTGCAAATTGTAGGTCTTAAACCTCATTCGATGGAACAAAATCTTCTGGGTGCTACTTTCTTCTTTTATAATTTGGCGTTCAGCAAAAACTGTTTCTTTTCGAAGTGAATAGCATAAGTCCTTTAGCAGGTCATTTGCAGGAGTTTCTTTCCTTTGAGCCTTGTTCCGTAAATACCTCTCAACAAGTAAACGCAAGTGATTGACGGTTCCTGTGAACTTAGTTTTCAGCAAATGGTTTGCCGATTCGAACATGATAGCAGAAGAACACCAAAGTGGACCGTAGCTTTTGACCTGCCATGACAAGTGAGTCAAGGAATGTAAATTTGCCGTGAAGACTTCTGCATCAAATCTCTCTTCAGTCTTCTTTAGAAAAATTTGAATCAATTTTTCAGCATCATCAGCGTACTTTGCAGACGTCAGCAGCAATTTTGTGGCGTAACTTAGCAAATGAAAACGCTCGTACAAATCGTAATCGATAAATTCGTAGAATACAACAGGGCCCACATAGAGAAGCCAAACCTTTATCTCGTTTGCTTTGAAGTACTCGATATCAGACAACGGCCTCACTTTTCGTTTGAAATCGTCGCTTAGCTGCAAAAATCGCATAGTGAAAAGATGTTTAAAAGGTGATCACAATCTAGTTGATGTATAACTAACCTTCAACTGTTGCAAAGAGTCGTTGAACTTTGATATCTTTTTCCCAATGTTTGACTTTGATATGAACAAAAGTGAACGCGCAACACCCAACAGCACTTGATGCATGTAGTCGACTGGCGCTGTGAGCGGAAGTGAAGGAACTATGTTGAAAACAGATGCTGGACCTTTCACTCCCTTATAATGTGTAAGATTGTTTCTCTCTACCTTTCTAACGTGCCTCTTGTGATCTTTACATGTTCTCATCGAGAATTTCCTATTCGGGTAGAAAAGCGTACCCTTTGATCGTTTTCCATTGGCCAAAATTGTACCTTCACTACGACCACATTCGACTAAACAAAGAGTGCATCCAAAGTAAGCATTAAACTGCTGCATATTGAGTAGAGAACACTTGGCAGGAAGATCTGACACTAGAAGCAGAATTTCTACTTTCACATTCCATTGTGTTCCACCATTGTGTAAGAAAAATCCGCATTTCAGCTCCTCGCGCATGTCCTAAAATATACAATTTAACAAAAAATTGAACCAAGAAAAAAATATTCAGACTATACCTTGAAAAGCTCATCCCAGCATGGTTTCCCTTTTCCAAACCAGAGCCGAGCCAAAACAATATTTCGAAACATGCACCGTTTAATTGGTGGTAAATTTGCTATAGCTAGCCACACAGGCCACAAAGATTGCTTGCCCGAATTGATTATTCTTACACCATCAGAGTTCATCACAAGAGTGATATTAATTGTGGCAGAGTCATTCTCGAAGGTGTAAGGTATTCTGATATCGTCTTCAGTTGACCGCGTAACTGCATACTTCCTAATGGAATCAAAATTTTCCTCGACAATTGACTTGATCTCATCCATGTAGTTCAAGCACCACAAATTACCTTCTGCGCATTTTTTCATGTACTTAGCTTCTTCTTTTTTCCCTAAAGCGTAACGCCTTTTCCTGGTTTTATAGCTTGGTATTTTGCTCCCCGGAAAAGCTGTTCTAATGAGGTTAACCCAGCTACTTGCTTCTGCATCTGACGTTCCGTGGAGAGATGCAATTTCATGGACGCATAATGAAAAATTATCTGCTCCAGCTGTACTTTGAGGAATATCAATTTCTGAGCTGCTATTGCTAGGCCTTAACGACGTCTGGTTTTCTCGAGGTAAGACGTTGAGATCAGCATTGGCTGACCAGACATCACTTTGTGACGAGGAGACAAACTTTCTTGACCTCTCTGAACAATCTGTTTCTGCCATATCTGGGGAGCTTTCTCTTTCACTGAAAACTGACTGCTGAGCTTGCGTAATTTTTTTTTGTTGCGCACAGTTCTTGAGACCTGGAAACTGGGTCCGACTCTGAGCTGCTTTCAACAAAGTTTCGAATCTCATTTGGTTTTTGTTTTTTTTTCCTTCGGTGCAGCAAAAACAAAATTTCTTCTTCTTTTATGTTTCGGCGTTGAACTTCCCACAGGAAAAGTCTCTTGTTCTTGCGTTGCAGCAATGCTAAGCGAAGCTTGAGCATGCATATCAGAATGAGGACACAAGCAATTCACGTTTCCATTTCCAAAAAAATCTTCAGAAGAATAAAAAACTGTGATCTCGTCTCCACATTTAATTGGCAGCAACATTTCCAACTTTATCACTTTCCTCCGGCCCACATCTGCAATATTGTATCTGCAATTTGGCCTGCAACTATGATTGGCAAACCTTGTCGCTCCTACCATAATTCTGTCAAATTTACAAATATCAGTCTTTCGAAACACTGAAATTTCAGCGAAGCAATCAATTGAACTATCGGGTATTTTTTCAAGATAACCAGTAATTGCAGGTAAATGTTTTGTCGGCAAGAATTTTCCGGGCTTTAAAGTTTTTCACCTCTGTAAAAAAGTCCATACCCTCCATAATCGTCCTGTTCAAATGAAAATTTTGCCAATTTGGCTTCGGTGTAGCAACTCCGAAGTAAGCTGTCATATTCCAACAGTTTTAAGTCAGATTTCAGTTTTTCGTTGTAAACACTTGACGGCCACATATCTACCATTGGTTTGACATCAACGGAACCATATTTAATGATCTCATTTGTCACGTGAGCATCAGCATGTGCTATAGAAAAGCAGTTCAACATCTCTTTTCTGAAAAAAAATTTAGTCTTAAAACAAGTCTTGTTAAACAAGGCTAGCCAAGTATTGACAAACACTTGGTTTCATTAGTCAGTATTTTTTAAATCAGGAACTACGGTCAAGGCAAGTCGAACGAGAACTTTTTAATGATCAACATTGGTGACATGGAGCTGATAACAGTGATATCGAAACCCACGACCATTTTTCGAAAATTGAGTCAAGGATAAGCATAAATTGAAAAGCAGCAGAACTGAAAAAATACAACAAGCAGTTTTGAAAAAATCCGATTAAATAGTTGCAAAGGCATGAACCAATTTCTGTTATCAGCTACATCATTCATTCGCTGGTTACTTCTGCATTTTCTCTTGTGTTCAGGTAGTGTGCTTCAACACAGGTGCCTCGAAAATCTAGTCCCATCTGATTTGCTGACCTTCTAGCCTCGTTGTAGGCAAACAGCGGCATTTTTGGATACTTCAGACGAACCACTTCTATAATCAAACAATACAGAAATATATAGTGGAAATGAGTTATTTATTACAGGATTTTTTTCCATCATTAACTTTAAACCTTATGGTTAAAATGGAACTTTCGGCTTGTCTTGGCATCTGCTTGACATTCTGATTTTTAAAGTAACTCAGGACAAGGCTAATGAACGTTGCTCAACTTTTAGTATCAGTAAACTATTAATATTCAACCACAAACCTTCGAATGTTTTTCTATGTTCCTCATTAATTGGTTCACGGGTTTCCTTACGGTTTCTGACTGGTCCAATGATGTGGGTTTTAAGAAGACATGCTTCTTTGCTTCCAAACATAGCAACTGCAAGTTTTCTTCCAAATTTCGAAGGTTCTGGTCCAGCTAAAACTTCCAATAGGTTCAAATCACCCCACATCATTGCATTGCGATCAGTACTATTGTCAATGTCTGGCTTCTTCCCGCTCAGGACAACACTCAAAACGCTTAGCCACTCCTCGTTATTGGCCTTTTCTTCATCCCTGAGACGTTTCAAACTGCGATTTGTGTGAGTTTTTCATTGACCTTTCGCTTCATGTCCTCAAACAGAATTCTATCAGAATTCAAGGGAGTGGAGTGCACGATTGTTTCATTTGGAATAACCTCGTCCTCGTCGGAGGATTCCAGACATGTTGCTCTACTTTTTTGTCTTCGTTGACTTGGTATAACTGCGTCGGGCTCAAACAAATTCTCCTGAGAGAACGGGTTCATTATGATTATCTAAAAGGAAAATAAGTTTCTAGAAAACATAACTTTCAAAAATGATTTAGAACAGGGAACACTTGATATAGTTTTGAGGAGCTTAGAAGCTTCAATTACAAGGAAACGTGATCAAAAAATCTTTTTCTGATGCAAGTATTTAAATAGACAAACTGACTGCACATCTTGGCTGCTGCAACACGACAAATTTTAAAAAAAAAACAAAAGCCAAATTTTCTTTCGAACAAACTAGATTAGCTAGGCATATTTAAAAATAGTACATACTTTCTGCAAAAACAACAAGAATAATAGGTACATTGATAGCAAAACTGAACCTAAAGCACAGCAAAAAACGCAAATTGTTTCAAAACATTCAGCATCGAAGTTTTTGATACGCACTCATCTGAACACAATTAATCGCCACACACTACTAATTCCGCTCTTCATCTTTTCTCACTGGTAAACGTTCTCCGACTCAGCCATTTGTTTCGCAGCCTCTGGGTGTTTCTGCTTCATCTCGCTTCCATACTGATTTGCACCCCTGAAAGCCTCGGAGACAGCATTCTCAACGTCTTTGGGAAACTTCTGGCGAACAACTTCTATAACATTAACTGATGAGGTCAAATAGTTACAATGCAAAGGGGATAAGCAAATTCGTTTCACAAAACACACAGAACAAATAGACCATTTCGATATTTTTGTTAAAACTTTTTGCCCGAAACGATTCAATTATTCAACCACTAACTAATGAAAATATTCTGACGCTCGGAATCACAAGGTAACCGTCCTGATCTCCGCAAAATCTTTGGGCCCAGTCGAAGACACATAAGATAACATTTGTCCTCTGATCCAAAAATCTTGGAACCAAGAAGTCTTCCAAACGCAGATGGACTTTCGATGGCTTTCAAGAGCATCAAGTCCTCTCCTCCAAACACAACTGGCTCTGAAACTATTTCCTCCGTTTCATTGTCACAAACAGGGTCGGAAGCTGACGCTTGAAATCCATTGGATTTCAAAACTTCAAGAACTCTTTGTCTCATTCGTGCAGTTTCTTTCATCTGCCTTCGAACATGCAAAGCGTTTATTTCCGCCAACTCGCCAAATTTTCGCTCCATGAACTCCATGACTTCACTGTTGTTTACAGAACCATTACCGACGTCCTAGAGTCAAAACTTTCTGTTGTTAAAAAAGGCCTCAAAAAATTCAAGATTCAAACTGGGAGAGAAACAACATTTCTCACCTCTGTATTCGCCCCATTTGACGTTGGAGTTTTGCTGGCTCCCAGAGTAACAACAGGCTCTAACACTTCAGCATTGCCCAAACGCTTGCTCTTCTTGCTTGCCTTTTTGGGCGTTGGTTCTACATTTTCAATGCCAATCTCGTCAGTTACATTCAAGAGGGAGTCATTCTCGTTCACGCTGGAAAAAAATTGTATGCTTTGCTGACCGAAGCCAAAATAGAAAACGGGCGCACTACCAAAGTTATTAGAGGTAAGCTACTAGTTATTACAGAGGGAAGCTCAAAAACTAACCGAATTCTACTTATGTCTGCTACTGATTCCTCAGGATTTTGGATCCTCTTTCTGGTGATTTTCTGACTCGCTTCGTCCTGGTACTTCCTTTTAACTTTGCCAATGAATTGAGCAGAAAATTCGCCATCACCAGTCGTCTTGAAGGTTACCACACGAGAAGAATCCATTGTTAGCTTGTCCGTGAGCGTTATGTCCGTAGGCCATCGGCTATCATTAGAAGGAAGACTAAAAGGTGTTGTTTCGCCTTGAGCAATAAAGAACCAGATTAATTTTGCTGCCTTCCTTTTGTTTTCCTCAGTTTCATCATCTCTTATTATCTTAACACCTCTATTTTTTCGTTGCAGTTTCACAATTGAAAAAGGCTGAGAGTCCATTACTCTGAAATAAAGACATGCGTAAACGAAATTTCTCATGAATTGCAGCCACATCACATTAAAACTCAGAGGGAAGACAAACATTTCACATTTAGAGCAACTCAAAAAAAGAAGGATAAATGTCAAATAGAACAGTAGATAAATGTAGATCAAGGCCATTGATAAATGCCATAAGTAGATAAAAACCATAAAACAGTTGAAAAACTAAAGAAAACAAATTAGTCTACCAATTCATTTAAATCAAGAAGCAAGAGCGTCATAGAGCTTCGCGTCGCACGTTGAGCACAACAAACCTCAGATAATTGCAATAAACTGCTTTTAAGACTGTTAGAAAGCAAACAATTCTCAGCAATATATTTTATAAGCACACCTAGACTATACACATCAGAACAAATCTCGTTTTTGCTCCTTTCTGGTTCCTTAGCTCATATTCGACTTGCTTATATCTATCATTGTATTCAGAACGCTCTTCAGGATCAAGATTGAAGGTTACAGGATAATTTGTTAGAGTCGCTTTTCCAAAATCGATAATCTTTGCCAGTTCTTTTGATGCCAATACATTGCTGGAATGCAAATCGAGGTGCCGAACATTCCTCGAATGCATAAAGACGAGAGCCTCACTGATTTCCAGTAGCCTCTGAACCCAGTCGTTCTGCACTTGTTTTTGAGCATGCTGGCGTACTGATAATCCGAAAAAACGATCCAATACAAGACCCTTTTCGTTGCGATTGTATCCGTAAGCATGTGCAAAGAACTTCTGCCTCAGATCAGAAGGTTCTTCCAAAAGCTTCTTCAAAATTCGGCATTCTAACAGGAGATCCTCTTCACCCCCTTCTTTTGCTATTTTAATGACACATTGAATTTTTCCCATGCATCCAAAACTACAAGCATAGACATCACCGAAAAAACCAGAACCAAGGCGACGGTCTTTACGGACTTCGAAATTTTCAGCCTCAAAACTGCAAATAGGTTGAAGAGTTTTAACAACAGCTCGACGTTGGATCCTACCATCGTGGTTCTCCTTTCTTACGGTTTTCGCAACAGGCTGGCAGCGGACTCTTCTTCCTCGGTTGAGAACGCTCTGAAAGGAAAACAATGTTTTGATGAAAGGTTTTTTCTGCATTTAAAGAAAAAGATTTAAAATTGCTATTCTGAAAATTAGCTTTTTTTCAATGCTTAGCTCAGTACCCGAAAAACTCTCGGGTTAACCTGTTCTTTAACAACTTTTTAGGTGTAGAAAAAGCTCTATTTCATAAAGTTTAGAAAAAACTAAGAAAAAGATCTACCCGATTCAATTGATGACTTTGATCCTGATAATGATGCAATAATTCTTGTGTTTTGCGCAACTGACAACTCATCTTCTCTAGTTCCTCCACCATAGTTTTGTGCTCCTTCTTCACATATCCTAGCTGCTTCTCACGAAACTTCATCTTTCGTTTCGCTGCACTCTTTTGACTTCTGTGTCCACGTTTCCGCTTCTTCGTTGACGATACATTTTCGGGTACAATGTCAACATTCATTCTCTATAGAAGAAGGAAAATCGCAAAGGAAAAAATGGACATACGTCTCGTTAACAGGGACTAGGACAGGTACAAAATAGGAAACTACTAAAACTTACAAAAAAAGCAGATCACCTCAAGAAATAGGAAAATTTTAGAGAAGACAATTTTTTTATAATTGAGAAATTTCAATTTTTGTGGTAGCCTTACCGTTTTGCAGTACAACTCACTCAATACTGACAGCAGTTTCTCAGCCGCACTAGTCAGCTCACGAAAAACCGCATAACAGTATTTTCAAAGTTGTAAATAACGACAATACTGAGAGTTTAAATATTAGCATCGTTTGGCAAACTAATTTCGACCACAAATGATTTTTTCTTGCAGAACACTTATTCTGACCGATTCTTTTGCAGATTTTAACACCTTTTCTGACGAATTCCTTTGCATATTCAGAATTGGTTAGACCATTATGTTTGCGTTTTGTGCCAAAAATTGACAAAAAGCAAAAATTAACGAAAAAATGAGACTTTAAATTTTAGCGTCTTGTGCGGCAAATTGCAATTTCCACCACAAATTCAACTTTTGTTCCAAAAGACCTTTTCTGGCCAATTCTTTTGCATATTTAGAACTGGTAAGACCATTGTGTTTGCGTTTTGTGCCAAAAATTGACAAAAGCAAAAATTAACGAAAAAAATGAGACTTTAAATTTCAGCGTCTTGTGCGGCAAATTGCAATTTCCACCACAAATTCAACTTTTCTTCCAAAACAATTTTTCTGACGAATTCTTTCGCATATTCAGAATTGGTTAGACCATTATGTTTGCGTTTTGTGCCAAAAATTGACAAAAAGCAAAAATTAACGAAAAAAATGAGACTTTAAATTTTAGCGTCTTGTGCGGCAAATTGCAATTTCCACCACAAATTCAGCTTTTCTTCCAAAACAATTTTTCTGACGAATTCTTTTGCATATTCAGAATTGGTTAGACCATTATGTTTGCGTTTTGTGCCAAAAATTGACAAAAAGCAAAAATTAACGAAAAAATGAGACTTTAAATTTTAGCGTCTTGTGCGGCAAATTGCAATTTCCACCACAAATTCAACTTTTCTTCCAAAAGACCTTTTCTGGCCAATTCTTTTGCATATTTAGAACTGGTTAGACCATTATGTTTGCGTTTTGTGCCAAAAATTGACAAAAAGCAAAAATTAACGAATAAAATGAGACTTTAAATTTTAGCGTCTTGTGCGGCAAATTGCAATTTCCACCACAAATTCAGCTTTTCTTCCAAAACAATTTTTCTGACGAATTCTTTTGCATATTCAGAATTGGTTAGACCATTATGTTTGCGTTTTGTGCCAAAAATTGACAAAAAGCAAAAATTAACGAAAAAATGAGACTTTAAATTTTAGCGTCTTGTGCGGCAAATTGCAATTTCCACCACAAATTCAACTTTTCTTCCAAAAGACCTTTTCTGGCCAATTCTTTTGCATATTTAGAACTGGTTAGACCATTGTGTTTGCGTTTTGTGCCAAAAATTCACAAAAGCAAAAATTAACGAAAAAAATGAGACTTTAAATTTCAGCGTCTTGTGCGGCAAATTGCAATTTCCACCACAAATTCAACTTTTCTTCCAAAATAATTTTTCTGACGAATTCTTTTGCATATTCAGAATTGGTTAGACCATTATGTTTGCGTTTTGTGCCAAAAATTGACAAAAAGCAAAAATTAACGAAAAAAATGAGACTTTAAATTTTAGCGTCTTGTGCGGCAAATTGCAATTTCCACCACAAATTCAGCTTTCTTCCAAAACACTTTTTTTGACCAATTCTTTTGCAGATTCAGTACTGGTTGGACTGACATTTTTGCCTTTCGTACTAAAAAGTGACAAAAATCAAACAATAACGTATACACTAAGATATACTTAAAAAAAGAAGACTTTTAGAGGAAGACTTTTTTACTGACAAAGAGAAGCTTCAAGCTTCCTGGAAAGTGACCATTTTGGCCAAATCTAGACTCAAATCAGACTGAATAAAGATGGTACAAACTGATGAACAACTAAGAACTAAGAAAAAGCAGACGTATCTCATATCACCTACATCTCGAGAAATAGAAGACTTTTAGAGAAGACTTTTTGTTACTGACAAAGAGAAGTTTCAAGTTTTCTGGAAAGTGACCATTTTGGCCTTATCAAGACTCAAATCAGACTGAATACAGATGGTACAGGCTGATGAACTATTAAGAACTAAGAAAAAGCAGACATATCTCATATCAACTACATCTCGAGAAATCGAAGACTTTTAGAGAAGACTTTTTCTTACTGACAAAGAGAAGTTACAAGTTTTCTGGAAAGTGACCAATTTGGCCATATCTAGACTCAAATCAGACTGAAAAAAGATGGTACAGACTGATGAACTACGAAGAACTAAGAAAAAGCAGACATATATCATGTCACCTACATCTGTAGAAATAGAAGAATTTTATAGAAGACTTTTTTTTTTACTGACAAAGAGAAGTTTCAAGTTTTCGGGAAAGTGACCAATTTGGCCATATCTAGACTCAAATCAGACTGAATAAAGATGGTACAGACTGATGAACTACGAAGAATTAAGAAAAAGCAGACATATATCATGTCACCTACATCTGTAGAAATAGAAGACTTTTAGAGAAGACTTTTTTTACTGCCAGAGAAGTTTCAAGTTTTCTGGAGAGTGACCATTTTGGCCATATCTAGACTCAATTCAGACTGAATACAGATGGTACAAACTGATGAACAACTAAGAACTAAGAAAAAGCAGACATATCTCATATCACCTACATCTCGAGAAATAGAAGACTTTTTGAGAAGACTTTTTCTTACTGACAAAGAGAAGTTACAAGTTTTCTGGAAACTGACCAATTTGGCCATATCTAGACTCAAATCAGACTGAAAAAAGATGGTACAGACTGATGAACTACGAAGAACTAAGAAAAAGCAGACATATATCATGTCACCTACATCTGTAGAAATAGAAGAATTTTATAGAAGACTTTTTTTTTACTGACAAAGAGAAGTTTCAAGTTTTCGGGAAAGTGACCAATTTGGCCATATCTAGACTCAAATCAGACTGAATAAAGATGGTACAGACTGATGAACTACGAAGAACTAAGAAAAAGCAGACATATATCATGTCACCTACATCTGTAGAAATAGAAGACTTTTAGAGAAGACTTTTTTTTACTGCCAGAGAAGTTTCAAGTTGGTTAGACCATTATGTTTGCGTTTTGTGCCAAAAATTGACAAAAAGCAAAAATTAACGAAAAAAATGAGACTTTAAATTTTAGCGTCTTGTGCGGCAAATTGCAATTTCCACCACAAATTCAGCTTTTCTTCCAAAACAATTTTTCTGACGAATTCTTTTGCATATTCAGAATTGGTTAGACCATTATGTTTGCGTTTTGTGCCAAAAATTGACAAAAAGCAAAAATTGACGAAAAAATGAGACTTTAAATTTTAGCGTCTTGTGCGGCAAATTGCAATTTCCACAACAAATTCAACTTTTCTTCCAAAAGACCTTTTCTGGCCAATTCTTTTGCATATTTAGAACTGGTTAGAACATTATGTTTGCGTTTTGTGCCAAAAATTGACAAAAAGCAAAAATTAACGAAAAAAATGAGACTTTAAATTTTAGCGTCTTGTGCGGCAAATTGCAATTTCCATAACAAATTCAGCTTTTCTTCCAAAACAATTTTTCTGACGAATTCTTTTGCATATTCAGAATTGGTTAGACCATTATGTTTGCGTTTTGTGCCAAAAATTGACAAAAAGCAAAAATTAACGAAAAAATGAGACTTTAAATTTTAGCGTCTTGTGCGGCAAATTGCAATTTCCACCACAAATTCAGCTTTTCTTCCAAAACAATTTTTCTGACGAATTCTTTTGCATATTCAGAATTGGTTAGACCATTATGTTTGCGTTTTGTGCCAAAAATTGACAAAAAGCAAAAATTAACGAAAAAATGAGACTTTAAATTTTAGCGTCTTGTGCGGCAAACTGCAATTTCCACAACAAATTCAACTTTTCTTCCAAAAGACCTTTTCTGGCCAATTCTTTTGCATATTTAGAACTGGTTAGAACATTATGTTTGCGTTTTGTGCCAAAAATTGACAAAAAGCAAAAATTAACGAAAAAAATGAGACTTTAAATTTTAGCGTCTTGTGCGGCAAATTGCAATTTCCACCACAAATTCAGCTTTTCTTCCAAAACAATTTTTCTGACGAATTCTTTTGCATATTCAGAATTGGTTAGACCATTATGTTTGCGTTTTGTGCCAAAAATTGACAAAAAGCAAAAATTAACGAAAAAAATGAGACTTTAAATTTTAGCGTCTTGTGCGGCAAATTGCAATTTCCACCACAAATTCAGCTTTTCTTCCAAAACAATTTTTCTGACGAATTCTTTTGCATATTCAGAATTGGTTAGACCATTATGTTTGCGTTTTGTGCCAAAAATTGACAAAAAGCAAAAATTAACGAAAAAATGAGACTTTAAATTTTAGCGTCTTGTGCGGCAAATTGCAATTTCCACAACAAATTCAACTTTTCTTCCAAAAGACCTTTTCTGGCCAATTCTTTTGCATATTTAGAACTGGTTAGAACATTATGTTTGCGTTTTGTGCCAAAAATTGACAAAAAGCAAAAATTAACGAAAAAAATGAGACTTTAAATTTTAGCGTCTTGTGCGGCAAATTGCAATTTCCATAACAAATTCAGCTTTTCTTCCAAAACAATTTTTCTGACGAATTCTTTTGCATATTCAGAATTGGTTAGACCATTATGTTTGCGTTTTGTGCCAAAAATTGACAAAAAGCAAAAATTAACGAAAAAATGAGACTTTAAATTTTAGCGTCTTGTGCGGCAAATTGCAATTTCCACCACAAAATCAACTTTTCTTCCAAAAGACCTTTTCTGGCCAATTCTTTTGCATATTTAGAACTGGTTAGACCATTGTGTTTGCGTTTTGTGCCAAAAATTCACAAAAGCAAAAATTAACGAAAAAAATGAGACTTTAAATTTCAGCGTCTTGTGCGGCAAATTGCAATTTCCACCACAAATTCAACTTTTCTTCCAAAACAATTTTTCTGACGAATTCTTTTGCATATTCAGAATTGGTTAGACCATTATGTTTGCGTTTTGTGCCAAAAATTGACAAAAAGCAAAAATTAACGAAAAAAATGAGACTTTAAATTTTAGCGTCTTGTGCGGCAAATTGCAATTTCCACCACAAATTCAGCTTTCTTCCAAAACACTTTTTTTGACCAATTCTTTTGCAGATTCAGTACTGGTTGGACTGACATTTTTGCCTTTCGTACTAAAAAGTGACAAAAATCAAACAATAACGCATACACTAAGATATACTTAAAAAAAGAAGACTTTTAGAGGAAGACTTTTTTACTGACAAAGAGAAGCTTCAAGCTTCCTGGAAAGTGACCATTTTGGCCAAATCTAGACTCAAATCAGACTGAATAAAGATGGTACAAACTGATGAACAACTAAGAACTAAGAAAAAGCAGACGTATCTCATATCACCTACATCTCGAGAAATAGAAGACTTTTAGAGAAGACTTTTTGTTACTGACAAAGAGAAGTTTCAAGTTTTCTGGAAAGTGACCATTTTGGCCTTATCAAGACTCAAATCAGACTGAATACAGATGGTACAGGCTGATGAACTATTAAGAACTAAGAAAAAGCAGACATATCTCATATCAACTACATCTCGAGAAATCGAAGACTTTTAGAGAAGACTTTTTCTTACTGACAAAGAGAAGTTACAAGTTTTCTGGAAAGTGACCAATTTGGCCATATCTAGACTCAAATCAGACTGAAAAAAGATGGTACAGACTGATGAACTACGAAGAACTAAGAAAAAGCAGACATATATCATGTCACCTACATCTGTAGAAATAGAAGAATTTTATAGAAGACTTTTTTTTACTGACAAAGAGAAGTTTCAAGTTTTCGGGAAAGTGACCAATTTGGCCATATCTAGACTCAAATCAGACTGAATAAAGATGGTACAGACTAATGAACTACGAAGAACTAAGAAAAAGCAGACATATATCATGTCACCTACATCTGTAGAAATAGAAGACTTTTAGAGAAGACTTTTTTTTACTGCCAGAGAAGTTTCAAGTTTTCTGGAGAGTGACCATTTTGGCCATATCTAGACTCAATTCAGACTGAATACAGATGGTACAAACTGATGAACAACTAAGAACTAAGAAAAAGCAGACATATCTCATATCACCTACATCTCGAGAAATAGAAGACTTTTTGAGAAGACTTTTTCTTACTGACAAAGAGAAGTTACAAGTTTTCTGGAAAGTGACCAATTTGGCCATATCTAGACTCAAATCAGACTGAAAAAAGATGGTACAGACTGATGAACTACGAAGAACTAAGAAAAAGCAGACATATATCATGTCACCTACATCTGTAGAAATAGAAGAATTTTATAGAAGACTTTTTTTTTACTGACAAAGAGAAGTTTCAAGTTTTCGGGAAAGTGACCAATTTGGCCATATCTAGACTCAAATCAGACTGAATAAAGATGGTACAGACTGATGAACTACGAAGAACTAAGAAAAAGCAGACATATATCATGTCACCTACATCTGTAGAGATAGAAGACTTTTAGAGAAGACTTTTTTTTACTGCCAGAGAAGTTTCAAGTTTTCTGGAGAGTGACCATTTTGGCAATATCTAGACTCAATTCAGACTGAATACAGATGGTGCAAACTGGTGAACAACTAAGAACTAAGAAAAAGCAGACATATCTCACATCACCTACATCTCGAGAAATAGAAGACTTTTAGAGAAGACTTTTTGTTACTGACAAAGAGAAGTTTCAAGTTTTCTGGAAAGTGACCATTTTGGCCTTATCAAGACTCAAATCAAACTGAAAACAGATGGTACAGGCTGATGAACAAATAAGAACTAAGAAAAAGCAGACGTATCTCATATCACCTACATCTCGAGAAATAGAAGACTTTTAGAGAAGACTTTTTGTTACTGACAAAGAGAAGTTTCAAGTTTTCTGGAAAGTGACCATTTTGGCCTTATCAAGACTCAAATCAGACTGAATACAGATGGTACAGACTGATGAACTACGAAGAACTAAGAAAAAGCAGACATATATCATGTCACCTACATCTGTAGAAATAGAAGAATTTTATAGAAGACTTTTTTTTACTGACAAAGAGAAGTTTCAAGTTTTCGGGAAAGTGACCAATTTGGCCATATCTAGACTCAAATCAGACTGAATAAAGATGGTACAGACTGATGAACTACGAAGAACTAAGAAAAAGCAGACATATATCATGTCACCTACATCTGTAGAGATAGAAGACTTTTAGAGAAGACTTTTTTTTACTGCCAGAGAAGTTTCAAGTTTTCTGGAGAGTGACCATTTTGGCAATATCTAGACTCAATTCAGACTGAATACAGATGGTGCAAACTGGTGAACAACTAAGAACTAAGAAAAAGCAGACATATCTCACATCACCTACATCTCGAGAAATAGAAGACTTTTAGAGAAGACTTTTTGTTACTGACAAAGAGAAGTTTCAAGTTTTCTGGAAAGTGACCATTTTGGCCTTATCAAGACTCAAATCAAACTGAAAACAGATGGTACAGGCTGATGAACAAATAAGAACTAAGAAAAAGCAGACGTATCTCATATCACCTACATCTCGAGAAATAGAAGACTTTTAGAGAAGACTTTTTGTTACTGACAAAGAGAAGTTTCAAGTTTTCTGGAAAGTGACCATTTTGGCCTTATCAAGACTCAAATCAGACTGAATACAGATGGTACAGACTGATGAACTACGAAGAACTAAGAAAAAGCAGACATATATCATGTCACCTACATCTGTAGAAATAGAAGACTTTTAGAGAAGACTTTTTTTTACTGCCAGAGAAGTTTCAAGTTTTCTGGAGAGTGACCATTTTGGCCATATCTAGACTCAATTCAGACTGAATACAGATGGTACAAACTGATGAACTACGAAGAACTAAGAAAAAGCAGACATATATCATGTCACCTACATCTGTAGAAATAGAAGACTTTTTGAGAAGACTTTTTCTTACTGACAAAGAGAAGTTACAAGTTTTCTGGAAAGTGACCAATTTGGCCATATCTAGACTCAAATCAGACTGAAAAAAGATGGTACAGACTGATGAACTACGAAGAACTAAGAAAAAGCAGACATATATCATGTCACCTACATCTGTAGAAATAGAAGAATTTTATAGAAGACTTTTTTTTACTGACAAAGAGAAGTTTCAAGTTTTCGGGAAAGTGACCAATTTGGCCATATCTAGACTCAAATCAGACTGAATAAAGATGGTACAGACTGATGAACTACGAAGAACTAAGAAAAAGCAGACATATATCATGTCACCTACATCTGTAGAAATAGAAGACTTTTAGAGAAGACTTTTTTTTACTGCCAGAGAAGTTTCAAGTTTTCTGGAGAGTGACAATTTTGGCAATATCTAGACTCAATTCAGACTGAATACAGATGGTACAAACTGGTGAACAACTAAGAACTAAGAAAAAGCAGACATATCTCATATCACCTACATCTCGAGAAATAGAAGACTTTTAGAGAAGACTTTTTGTTACTGACAAAGAGAAGTTTCAAGTTTTCTGGAAAGTGACCATTTTGGCCTTATCAAGACTCAAATCAAACTGAATACAGATGGTACAGGCTGATGAACTATTAAGAACTAAGAAAAAGCAGAAATATCTCATATCAACTACATCTCGAGAAATCGAAGACTTTTAGAGAAGACTTTTTCTTACTGACAAAGAGAAGTTACAAGTTTTCTGGAAAGTGACCAATTTGGCCATATCTAGACTCAAATCAGACTGAATACAGATGGTACAGACTGATGAACTACTAAGAACTAAGAAAAAGCAGACATATATCATATCACCTACATCGAGAAATAGAAGAATTTTAGAGAAGACTTTTTTTACTGACGAAGAGAAGTTTCAAGTTTTCTGGAAAGTGACCAATTTGGCCAAATCTAGACTCAAATCAGACTGAAAAAAGATGGTACAGACTGATGATATACTATGAACTAAGAAAAAGCAGACATATATCATATCACCTACATCTGTAGAAATAGAAGACTTTTAGAGAAGACTTTTTTTACTGACAAAGAGAAGTTTCAAGTTTTTCTCGAAAGTGATCATTTTGGCAATATCTTGACTCAAATCAGACTGAATACAGGTAGTACAAATCGATGAACTACTATGAACTAAGAAAAACCAGACATATATCATATCACCTACATCGAGAAATATAAGACTTTTAGAGAAGACTTTTTTTTTACTGACAAAGAGAAGTTTCAAGTTTTTCTCGAAAGTGACCATTTTGGCCATATCTTGACTCAAATCAGACTGAATACAGGTAGTACAAATCGATGAACTACTATGAACTAAGAAAAAGCAGACATATATCATATCACCTACATCTCGAGAAATAGAAGACTTTTAGAGAAGACTTTTTGTTACTGACAAAGAGAAGTTTCAAGTTTTCTGGAAAGTGACCATTTTGGCCTTATCAAGACTCAAATCAGACTGAATACAGATGGTACAGGCTGATGAACTATTAAGAACTAAGAAAAAGCAGACATATCTCATATCAACTACATCTCGAGAAATCGAAGACTTTTAGAGAAGACTTTTTTTTACTGACAAAGAGAAGTTACAAGTTTTCTGGAAAGTGACCAATTCGGCCATATCTAGACTCAAATCAGACTGAATACAGATGGTAAAGACTGATGAACTACTAAGAACTAAGAAAAAGCAGACATATATCATATCACCTACATCGAGAAAAAGAAGACTTTCATAGAAGACTTTTTTTTACTGACAGAGAAGTTTCAAGTTTTTCTCGAAAGTGACCATTTTGGCCTTATCAAGACTCAAATCAGACTGAATACAGATGGTACAGGCTGATGAACTATTAAGAACTAAGAAAAAGCAGACATATCTCATATCAACTACATCTCGAGAGAATGAAGACTTTTATAGAAGACTTTTTTACTGACAAAGAGAAGTTTCAAGTTTTCGGGAAAGTGACCAATTTGGCCATATCTAGACTCAAATCAGACTGAATACAGATGATAAAGACTGATGAACTACCAAGAACTAAGAAAAAGCAGACATATATCAAATCACCTACATCTCGAGAAATAGAAGACTTTTAGAGAAGACTTTTTGTTACTGACAAAGAGAAGTTTCAAGTTTTCTGGAAAGTGACCATTTTGGCCTTATCAAGACTCAAATCAGACTGAATACAGATGGTACAGGCTGATGAACTATTAAGAACTAAGAAAAAGCAGACATATCTCATATCAACTACATCTCGAGAGAATGAAGACTTTTATAGAAGACTTTTTTACTGACAAAGAGAAGTTTCAAGTTTTCGGGAAAGTGACCAATTTGGCCATATCTAGACTCAAATCAGACTGAATACAGATGATAAAGACTGATGAACTACTAAGAACTAAGAAAAAGCAGACATATATCAAATCACCTACATCTCGAGAAATAGAAGACTTTTAGAGAAGACTTTTTGTTACTGACAAAGAGAAGTTTCAAGTTTTCTGGAAAGTGACCAATTTGGCCATATCTAGCCTGAAATCAGACTGAATACAGATGGTACAGACTGATGAACTACTATGAACTAAGAAAAAGCAGACATATATCATGTCACCTACATCTCGAGAGAATGAAGACTTTTATAGAAGACTTTTTTACTGAAAAAGAGAAGTTTCAAGTTTTCGGGAAAGTGACCAATTTGGCCATATCTAGAATCAAATCAGACTGAATAGAGATGATAAAGACTGATGAACTACTAAGAACTGAGAAAAAGCAGACATATATCAAATCACCTACATCGAGAAATGGAAGACTTTTAGAGAAGACTTTTTTTTACTGACAAAGAGAAGTTTCAAGTTTTCTGGAAAGTGACCAATTTGGCCATATCTAGACTGAAATCAGACTGAATACAGATGGTACAGACTGATGAACTACTATGAACTAAGAAAAAGCAGACATATATCATGTCACCTACATCTCGAGAGAATGAAGACTTTTATAGAAGACTTTTTTACTGACAAAGAGAAGTTTCAAGTTTTCGGGAAAGTGACCAATTTGGCCATATCTAGACTCAAATCAGACTGAATACAGATGATAAAGACTGATGAACAACTAAGAACTAAGAAAAAGCAGACATATCTCATATCACCTACATCTCGAGAAATAGAAGACTTTTAGAGAAGACTTTTTGTTACTGACAAAGAGAAGTTTCAAGTTTTCTGGAAAGTGACCAATTTGGCCATATCTAGCCTGAAATCAGACTGAATACAGATGGTACAGACTGATGAACTACGAAGAACTAAGAAAAGGCAGACATATATCATGTCACCTACATCTGTAGAAACAGAAGACTTTTAGAGAAGACTTTTTTTTACTGACAAAGAGAAGTTTCAAGTTTTCGGGAAAGTGACCATTTTGGCCATATCTATACTCAATTCAGACTGAATACAGATGATACAAACTGATGAACAACTAAGAACTAAGAAAAAGCAGACATATCTCATATCACCTACATCTCGAGAAATAGAAGACTTTTAGAGAAGACTTTTTGTTACTGACAAAGAGAAGTTTCAAGTTTTCTGGAAAACGACCAATTTGGCCATATCTAGACTCAAATCAGACTGTATACAGATTTTACGGACTGATGAACTACGAAGAACTAAGAAAAAGCAGACATATATCATGTCACCTACATCTGTAGAAATAGAAGACTTTTAGAGAAGACTTTTTTTTACTGACAAAGAGAAGTTTCAAGTTTTCGGGAAAGTGACCATTTTGGCCATATCTATACTCAATTCAGACTGAATACAGATGATACAAACTGATGAACAACTAAGAACTAAGAAAAAGCAGACATATCTCATATCACCTACATCTGTAGAAATAGAAGACTTTTAGAGAAGACTTTGTTTTTTACTGACAGAGAAGTTTCAAGTTTTCTGGAAAGTGACCAATTTGGCCATATCTAGCCTGAAATCAGACTGAATACAGATGGTACAGACTGATGAACTACGAAGAACTAAGAAAAAGCAGACATATATCATGTCACCTACATCTGTAGAAACAGAAGACTTTTAGAGAAGACTTTTTTTTACTGACAAAGAGAAGTTTCAAGTTTTCGGGAAAGTGACCATTTTGGCCATATCTATACTCAATTCAGACTGAATACAGATGATACAAACTGATGAACAACTAAGAACTAAGAAAAAGCAGACATATCTCATATCACCTACATCTCGAGAAATAGAAGACTTTTAGAGAAGACTTTTTGTTACTGACAAAGAGAAGTTTCAAGTTTTCTGGAAAACGACCAATTTGGCCATATCTAGACTCAAATCAGACTGTATACAGATTTTACGGACTGATGAACTACGAAGAACTAAGAAAAAGCAGACATATATCATGTCACCTACATCTGTAGAAATAGAAGACTTTTAGAGAAGACTTTTTTTTACTGACAAAGAGAAGTTTCAAGTTTTCGGGAAAGTGACCATTTTGGCCATATCTATACTCAATTCAGACTGAATACAGATGATACAAACTGATGAACAACTAAGAACTAAGAAAAAGCAGACATATCTCATATCACCTACATCTGTAGAAATAGAAGACTTTTAGAGAAGACTTTGTTTTTTACTGACAGAGAAGTTTCAAGTTTTCTGAAAAGTGACCATTTTGGCCATATCTAGACTCAAATCAGACTGAATACAGATTGTACAGACTGATGAACTACGAAGAACTAAGAAAAAGCAGACATATATCATGTCACCTACATCTGTAGAAATAGAAGACTTTTAGAGAAGACTTTTTTTTACTGACAGAGAAGTTTCAAGTTTTCTGGAAAGTGACCATTTTGGCCATATCTAGACTCAATTCAGACTGAATACAGATGGTACAGGCTGATGAACTATTAAAAACTAAGAAAAAGCAATCATTGACGAGTACACTGAGACTTTAAATTTTAGCGTCTTGTGCGGCAAATTGCAATTTCCACCACAAATTCAACTTTTCTTCCAAAAGACCTTTTCTGACCAATTCTTTTGCATATTCACATTTGGATACACAGTTATAATTGCTTTTTGTAAAAAAAACCGACAAGAAGCTCAAATTACCATCAGGACTAATATAATTGTAATTGATACAAACTGGATTTGAGAGCAATTAACTACTACAAATTTTAAAATTAGGAATGAGAAAAACCACACTGCCAGTAAGAAAATCTAGGGTTTCCCCTGCGCTCATATCTTGCTGGCATTGCAGTGAAAAGTAGTATACAAATTTACAAATCATCACATTTAAAAAGAATTTCCAAATATTACGAACCTGGGAAACTTTCTTGGGAATTTTGTAGCCAGGTGGAAATCCAGAAGATGAGATGTTTTCAGTAGACATTATCATCTAACAAAACTTTGCTCTACACTCTACATACACATGGGATACTCCATACCGAGTTTGGTTAGATTTGGACAACTCCCTGACCCGATCAAAAATACTATATTTCAAAATTAAATATTTGAATTAATCGCAAATTTCCGTATGAAAAACTAACTTTTTTGCTAGGCAAGCTATACCAAAAATTCTTTTTGTTTAAGACCCTAGATACACAGGTGATACTCCATACCGAGTTTGGTTTAATTTGGACAACTCCTTGATCCGATAAATTTTCTATACTTTTGAAAATTGAATAAGCGAATAAGTGGATATTTCCGTATGAAAAACTAACTTTTTTCCTAGGCAAGCTATAGCAAAAATTCGTTTTGCTTTAGACTCTATATACACATGGGATAATCCATGCCAAGTTTGGATTGATTTGAACAACTCCTTGACCCAATCAAAAATACTATATTTCAAAATTAAATATTTGAATTAATCGCAAATTTACGTATGAAAAACTAACTTTTTTGCTAGGCAAGCTATACCAAAAATTCTTTTTGTTTAAGACCCTAGATACACAGGTGATACTCCATACCGAGTTTGGTTTAATTTGGACAACTCCTTGATCCGATAAATTTTCTATACTTTTGAAATTTGAATAAGCGAATAAGTGGATATTTCCGTATGAAAAACTAACTTTTTTCCTAGGCAAGCTATAGCAAAAATTCGTTTTGCTTTAGACTCTATATACACATGGGATAATCCATGCCAAGTTTGGATTGATTTGAACAACTCCTTGACCCGATCAAAAATACTATATTTCAAAATTAAATATTTGAATTAATCGCAAATTTCCGTATGAAAAACTAACTTTTTTGCTAGGCAAGCTATACCAAAAATTCTTTTTGTTTAAGACCCTAGATACACAGGTGATACTCCATAACGAGTTTAGTTTAATTTGGACAACTCCTTGATCCGATAAATTTTCTATACTTTTGAAAATTGAATAAGCGAATAATAAGCGAATAAGTGGATATTTCCGTATGAAAAACTAACTTTTTTCCTAGGCAAGCTATACCAAAAATTCTTTTTGTTTTAGACTCTAGATACACAGGGAATACTCCATTCCGAGTTTGGTTAGATTTGGACAACTCCTTGACCCGATAAATTTTCTATACTTTTGAAAATTGAATAAGCGAATAAGTGGATATTTCCGTACGAAAAACTAACTTTTTTCCTAGGCAAGCTATACCAAAAATTCTTTTTGTTTAAGACCCTAGATACACAGGTGATACTCCATACCGAGTTTGGTTTAATTTGGACAACTCCTTGACCCGATAAATTTTCTATACTTTTGAAAATTGAACAAGCGAATAAGTGGATATTTCCGTATGAAAAACTAACTTTTTTCCTAGGCAAGCTATACCAAAAATTCTTTTTCTTTAAGACCCTAGATACACAGGTGATACTCCATACCGAGTTTGGTTAGATTTGGACAACTCCTTGACCCGATAAATTTTCTATACTTTTGAAAATTGAATAAGCGAATAACTGGATATTTCCGTATGAAAAACTAACTTTTTTCCTAGGCAAGCTATACCAAAAATTCTTTTTGTTTAAGACCCTAGATACACAGGTGATACTCCATACCGAGTTTGGTTTAATTTGGACAACTCCTTGATCCGATAAATTTTCTATACTTTTGAAAATTGAATAAGCGAATAATAAGCGAATAAGTGGATATTTCCGTATGAAAAACTAACTTTTTTCCTAGGCAAGCTATAGCAAAAATTCTTTTTGCTTTAGACTCTATATACACATGGGATAATCCATGCCAAGTTTGGATCGATTTGAACAACTCCTTGACCCGATCAAAAATACTATATTTCAAAATTAAATATTTGAATTAATCGCAAATTTCCGTATGAAAAACTAACTTTTTTCCTAGGCAAGCTATACCAAAAATTCTTTTTGTTTTAGACTCTAGATACACAGGGAATACTCCATTCCGAGTTTGGTTAGATTTGGACAACTCCTTGACCCGATAAATTTTCTATACTTTTGAAAATTGAATAAGCGAATAAGTGGATATTTCCGTATGAAAAACTAACTTTTTTCCTAGGCAAGCTATACCAAAAATTCTTTTTGTTTAGGACCCTAGATACACAGGTGATACTCCATACCGAGTTTGATTTAATTTGGACAACTCCTTGATCCGATAAATTTTCTATACTTTTGAAAATTGAATAAACGAATAATAAGCGAATAAGTGGATATTTCCGTATGAAAAACTAACTTTTTTCCTAGGCAAGCTATAGCAAAAATTCTTTTCGCTTTAGACTCTATATACACATGGGATAATCCATGCCAAGTTTGGATCGATTTGAACAACTCCTTGACCGATCAAAAATACTATATTTCAAAATTAAATATTTGAATTAATCGCAAATTTCCGTATGAAAAACTAACTTTTTTCCTAGGCAAGTTATACCAAAATTTTTTTTGTTTAAGACTCTAGATACACAGGTGATACTCCATACCGAGTTTGGTTAGATTTGGACAACTCCTTGACCCGATGAAATAGACCTATTTTTAAAAATTATTTAAAATTAATTAATCGAATTAATCGGAAATTTCCGTATAAAATACTTACTTTTTCCTAGGCAAGCTCTACCAAAAACTCTTTTTGTTTAAAGACCCTAGATACACAGGTGATACTCCATACCGAGTTTGGTTTAATTTGGACAACTCCTTGATCCGATAAATTTTCTATACTTTTGAAAATTTAATAAGCGAATAATAAGCGAATAAGTGGATATTTCCGTATGAAAAACTAACTTTTTTCCTAGGCAAGCTATAGCAAAAATTCTTTTTCTTTAAGACCCTAGATACACAGGTGATACTCCATACCGAGTTTGGTTAGATTTGGACAACTCCTTGACCCGATAAATTTTCTATACTTTTGAAAATTGAATAATCGAATAAGTGGATATTTCCGTATGAAAAACTAACTTTTTTCCTAGGCAAGCTATAACAAAAATTCTTTTTGTTTAAGACCCTAGATACACAGGTGATACTCCATACCGAGTTTGGTTTAATTTGGACAACTCCTTGATCCGATAAATTTTCTATACTTTTGAAAATTGAATAAGCGAATAATAAGCGAATAAGTGGATATTTCCGTATGAAAAACTAACTTTTTTCCTAGGCAAGCTATAGCAGAAATTCTTTTTGCTTTAGACTCTATATACACATGGGATAATCCATGCCAAGTTTGGATCGATTTGAACAACTCCTTGACCCGATAAATTTTCTATACTTTTGAAAATTGAATAAGCGAATAAGTGGATATTTCCGTATGAAAAACTAACTTTTTTCCTAGGCAAGCTATAACAAAAATTCTTTTTGTTTAAGACCCTAGATACACAGGTGATACTCCATACCGAGTTTGGTTAGATTTGGACAACTCCTTGACCCGATGAAATAGACCTATTTTTAAAAATTATTTAAAATTAATTAATCGAATTAATCGGAAATTTCCGTATAAAATACTTACTTTTTCCTAGGCAAGCTCTACCAAAAACTCTTTTTGTTTAAAGACCCTAGATACACAGGTGATACTCCATACCGAGTTTGGTTTAATTTGGACAACTCCTTGATCCGATAAATTTTCTATACTTTTGAAAATTTAATAAGCGAATAATAAGCGAATAAGTGGATATTTCCGTATGAAAAACTAACTTTTTTCCTAGGCAAGCTATAGCAAAAATTCTTTTTCTTTAAGACCCTAGATACACAGGTGATACTCCATACCGAGTTTGGTTAGATTTGGACAACTCCTTGACCCGATAAATTTTCTATACTTTTGAAAATTGAATAAGCGAATAAGTGGATATTTCCGTATGAAAAACTAACTTTTTTCCTAGGCAAGCTATAACAAAAATTCTTTTTGTTTAAGACCCTAGATACACAGGTGATACTCCATACCGAGTTTGGTTTAATTTGGACAACTCATTGATCCGATAAATTTTCTATACTTTTGAAAATTGAATAAGCGAATAATAAGCGAATAAGTGGATATTTCCGTATGAAAAACTAACTTTTTTCCTAGGCAAGCTATAGCAAAAATTCTTTTTGCTTTAGACTCTATATACACATGGGATAATCCATGCCAAGTTTGGATCGATTTGAACAACTCCTTGACCCGATCAAAAATACTATATTTCAAAATTAAATATTTGAATTAATCGCAAATTTCCGTATGAAAAACTAACTTTTTTCCTAGGCAAGCTATACCAAAAATTCTTTTTGTTTTAGACTCTAGATACACAGGGAATACTCCATTCCGAGTTTGGTTAGATTTGGACAACTCCTTGACCCGACAAATTTTCTATACTTTTGAAAATTGAATAAGCGAATAAGTGGATATTTCCGTATGAAAAACTAACTTTTTTCCTAGGCAAGCTATACCAAAAATTCTTTTTGTTTAGGACCCTAGATACACAGGTGATACTCCATACCGAGTTTGATTTAATTTGGACAACTCCTTGATCCGATAAATTTTCTATACTTTTGAAAATTGAATAAACGAATAATAAGCGAATAAGTGGATATTTCCGTATGAAAAACTAACTTTTTTCCTAGGCAAGCTATAGCAAAAATTCTTTTCGCTTCAGACTCTATATACACATGGGATAATCCATGCCAAGTTTGGATCGATTTGAACAACTCCTTGACCCGATCAAAAATACTATATTTCAAAATTAAATATTTGAATTAATCGCAAATTTCCGTATGAAAAACTAAATTTTTCCTAGGCAAGCTATACCAAAATTTTTTTTGTTTAAGACTCTAGATACACAGGTGATACTCCATACCGAGTTTGGTTAGATTTGGACAACTCCTTGACCCGATGAAATAGACCTATTTTTAAAAATTATTTAAAATTAATTAATCGAATTAATCGGAAATTTCCGTATAAAATACTTACTTTTTCCTAGGCAAGCTATAGCAAAAATTCTTTTCGCTTTAGACTCTATATACACATGGGATAATCCATGCCAAGTTTGGATCGATTTGAACAACTCCTTGACCCGATCAAAAATACTATATTTCAAAATTAAATATTTGAATTAATCGCAAATTTCCGTATGAAAAACTAACTTTTTTCCTAGGCAAGCTATACCAAAAATTCTTTTTGTTTTAGACTCTAGATACACAGGGAATACTCCATTCCGAGTTTGGTTAGATTTGAACAACTCCTTGATACGATAAATTTTCTATACTTTTGAAAATTGAATAAGCGAATAATAAGCGAACAAGTGGATATTTCCGTATGAAAAACTAACTTTTTTCCTAGGCAAGCTATACCAAAAATTCTTTTTGTTTAAGACCCTAGATACACAGGTGATACTCCATACCGAGTTTGGTTTAATTTGGACAACTCCTTGATCCGATAAATTTTCTATACTTTTGAAAATTTAATAAGCGAATAATAAGCGAATAAGTGGATATTTCCGTATGAAAAACTAACTTTTTTCCTAGGCAAGCTATAGCAAAAATTCTTTTTGCTTTAGACTCTATATACACATGGGATAATCCATGCCAAGTTTGGATCGATTTGAACAACTCCTTGACCCGATCAAAAATACTATATTTCAAAATTAAATATTTGAATTAATCGCAAATTTCCGTATGAAAAACTAATTTTTTTCCTAGGCAAGCTATACCAAAATTTTTTTTTGTTTAAGACTCTAGATACAGAGGTGATACTCCATCCCGAGTTTGGTTAGATTTGGACAACTCCTTGACCCGATCAAAAATACTATATTTCAAAATTAAATATTTGAATTAATCGCAAATTTCCGTATGAAAAACTAACTTTTTTCCTAGGCAAGCTATACCAAAAATTCTTTTCGTTTAAGACTCTAGATACACAGGTGATACTCCATACCGAGTTTGGTTAGATTTGGACAACTCCTTGACCCGATCAAAAATACTATATTTCAAAATTAAATATTTGAATTAATCGCAAATTTCCGTATGAAAAACTAACTTTTTTCCTAGGCAAGCTATACCAAAAATTCTTTTCGTTTAAGACTCTAGATACACAGGTGATACTCCATACCGAGTTTGGTTAGATTTGGACAACTCCTTGACCCGATCAAAAATACTATATTTCAAAATTAAATATTTGAATTAATCGCAAATTTCCGTATGAAAAACTAACTTTTTTCCTAGGCAAGCTATACCAAAAATTCTTTTCGTTTAAGACTCTAGATACACAGGTGATACTCCATACCGAGTTTGGTTAGATTTGGACAACTCCTTGACCCGATCAAAAATACTATATTTCAAAATTAAATATTTGAATTAATCGCAAATTTCCGTATGAAAAACTAACTTTTTTCCTAGGCAAACTATACCAAAAATTCTTTTTGTTTAAGACTCTAGATACACAGGTGATACTCCATACCGAGTTTGGTTAGATTTGGACAACTCCTTGACCCGATCAAAAATACTATATTTCAAAATTAAATATTTGAATTAATCGCAAATTTCCGTATGAAAAACTACCTTTTTTCCTAGGCAAGCTATACCAAAAATTCTTTTTGTTTTAGACTCTAGATACACGGGGAATACTCCATTCCGAGTTTGGTTAGATTTGAACAAGTCCTTGATACGATAAATTTTCTATACTTTTGAAAATTGAATAAGCGAATAATAAGCGAACAAGTGGATATTTCCGTATGAAAAACTAACTTTTTTCCTAGGCAAGCTATACCAAAAATTCTTTTTGTTTAAGACCCTAGATACACAGGTGATACTCCATACCGAGTTTGGTTTAATTTGGACAACTCCTTGATCCGATAAATTTTCTACACTTTTGAAAATTGAATAAGCGAATAATAAGCGAATAAGTGGATATTTGCGTATGAAAAACTAACTTTTTTCCTAGGCAAGCTATAGCAAAAATTTTTTTTGCTTTGGACTCTATATACACATGGGATAATCCATAATCCATGCCAAGTTTGGATCGATTTGAACAACTCCTTGACCCGATCAAAAATACTATATTTCAAAATTAAATATTTGAATTAATCGCAAATTTCCGTATGAAAAACTAGATTTAACCCAAAGATGGGTACTGGCCTGACCGAACAGACTTTGGCCACCCTTGGCCATACCAAACTGACTTTGACTACCATTGGTCAGACTGAGCAGACTTTCTCCAGACCATTGGCCAGACCGAACAGAACCATGGCCAGGCCGTTGTCCAGACCATCGGCCAGACCAAACAGACCTCTTAAGAGAGCCCAAAAAATCGACCGCACGCAAACAACGTCCCCAGCATGAGGTGCACAAAATCCCAGCGGGGGGGAAACCGACTAACCGGCGTCTCAACGGGGCAGGGGGGGTGTGCACCTCATGTGGGCCCGAGGCCCTCACCTTAGAATAATAGTATTATATATATATATAAAAAAACAACAATAAAGGGCCGTGTACATAACCACTCATTATAACCAGTGCTTATAACCACACAAGCCACACATATTGTGTCAAGGTGACAGACGACATGACCAGAGACGAATAATATAGTTTAATATCGTATGTGGTGCTTCTCTCCTCAGGAGGTCAAACCGGGGCCAAGTTCACTGGCCAATTTCTCAAAAACGACTGAACAAAAACAAACGCCCTTAGTACAGTTTTGTAGCACTGCTCGAGATACGCATCAAATTAAAAAATGAGCCCAATCGGTACATTCTTCAAGGAGTTATAGCAATTATAAGGTACCGTACCATATGCCCAAAAAAGAGAAATACGCCATATGCAGAGCTAAAATTGACCATCTGAACTACATAAAATGACCAGTAAAATATACATGGGTACAATTCCCATTATTAAACGAATCTAACGCACCAATAAACAAGCCTTAAATCGCATTATAGGTGATGTCACAGAGCTCTGTATGTACTGGTACCCTGCTTCAGCAGTTAAAAAATGGGGTACATGTCCTGGCCAATTTCTCGAAAACGGCTAATCGAAACAAAACGAAACCTATATCAAAACAAAGCTTAGCTCAAGCTGGGTTTAACAAAAGAAGTTTCATCAAAATCGGTTCACTCTACAACGAGTTATTGCAAAGTTAAGGTACCGTACCAAATGACCAAAAAAGCAGAATACTCCGGCTGCAGAGCCAAAATTGAACATCTAAACCTGTGAAAACGCTATATAAAGTATACATATTCGAAAACTACATTAGACGGGCTGTCTATAACACTAATTTTGTCACCCGAAGTGACAAAATTCAAAGCTTCAAAGTGGTGCGATCATGGTGTCAACCGCTTCTGGGCCTGAAACCGAGGGCAAGTTTACTGGCCAATTTCTCAAAAACGACGAAACAAAAACAAACGCCCTTAGTACAGTTTGTAGCACTGCTTGAGATACGCATTATAATAAAAAATGAGCCCAATCGGTGCATTATTCGACGAGTTATAGCAAAAATAAGGTACCGTACCAACTGACCCCAGAAGAGAGATACGTCACTTTCGGAGCTAAAATTGACCTTCTGAACTACGGAAAACGCCCTATAAAACATATATGAGGAGAATGCTAACCATCAGGGGAGTCTAAAGAACCAATTCGCGGGGCTAAATTCGTCTTTTTTGTTGGTCTAACATGTACATACCCGAAATGTACCCGGACACGAATAGGTAAAAATGGAGGTATGTGTCCTGGCCAATTTCTCGAAAACGGCTGAAAGAAACAAAACGCCATTTACAGGGATTCAAGTACGGCTCACGCTGAGTTCAAATCAACAAACAGATTAAAAATCGGTTCACTCTACAAGGAGATATTCCAACATAAAGGTACCGTACCAAATGACTAAATAGGAGAAGTACGGAGCAGGTTTCGCTAAAATTGACCACCTGGACTACGTAAAACACCATAAAAAATATATATAGGGATACTCAGCAAAAGCTGAGGATTCTGAAACACTAACATTTGTCCGTTAAATCGGGTGTTCACAAAGTGGAAAAAGTGACCAGACTGACCGTCATCCGCTTCTGGGGTCAAAATGGGGTCAAGTTTACAGGGTAGTTTCTCGAAAACGGCTAAACAAAAACAAACGCCATTAGTACCGTTTGTATCACTGCTTGAGATACGCATCATATTAAAAAATGAGCCCAATCGGTGCACTGTAGAAGGAGTTATAGCAAAAACAAGGTACCGTACCAAATTGCGAAAAAGCGAAGTGACATCTGTTCAGAGGCCAAATTGACAGTCTGAACATCACAAACTAGTATAAAAAATATATATGGGGACACTCCCCAGTAACTGACGATTCTAAAACACTAACATTTATTGGGTAAATCGGGTGTTTTGTAGTACCGAAATTTGGGTCACCCAGAATAGTCCGAAAATTCGAACTATTTCAACTTTGAACATTAATAACTTTTTGACTAGGCCGATTTAGGAAACCAACCAAATACTGTAAGCAAGAGGGGTTCAGTGCTAACAAAATGCGACCACTCTCGTTTAATTTGGTCCAGTACTTTAGGAGTTATTAACAATATACTGTTCTGTACCCCATTTTTTGGGCAAAAATCGAAGCCCAAGATCTCCGTAACCGACGTAAAACAACGTGAAACAGCGTTCCCGGCGTATTTGTGGGCGTAATTCTAGTCCACTTGCACGTTCTATGTCACGGCAAACCTTCATGGTGAGGTGGGAAAAAAAATTGTGTGTTTTGACATAAAACAACATCCACAGAAATTTGATGAAATCGTGAAAAAAGAAAAAGTGTTGAATTAACCCCATTATTGGGTTTAATTAGCTTCAACAACTTAAATAGTATCAAGAAAACACAAATTACACGCCGAAAAACCGGTTCTCTAAGCAAAACACCACTAATCGGTTAAAATTTGAGAACTGTTATGTTTTTCAGCATTCACTGTTGAATTACCCCTTCACAAAAAATTTTTAGGAAGAAGACTAATATATTCATCAGAGAGGGGTTTAAAAGGAAGAGAATATGTCAATTACCTATCAATTACCTATTTTGATTCGTAATTGACAGAGAAATAAAAGGCCACGGTGTTTTGTATCTTTTGATAAAAGAAAACTCAAACAAAAATTTCATGATTTTGCAAAAAATGAAAAATGTTGAATTGCCAAAAAACAAGGATTCGAAAAGCCTCAACAACCTAAAAAAGCCTGAATAACACAATTTGCAAGCGACAGTAACACAATTTAGAAGAAAAAGACATTATTACTGAAAACATTTAAAACAACATTAGTCTTTAAGTTTTTCAAATTCACAGCTTTATAACGTTCTGAGCAGGCCAATCTAAACACCAATTGAAGACTGTAGACCATTAGAAAACTTACAGTCAACAAAACGCGAAACGCGACAGTGCTCGAATAAATTGGTAGAGTAGTTCAGCAAAAAATAGCCAAAAACAATAAGCGTGCCGCCAAAAATTAATTTTTACTTCAATTTTTTCAAATTTAAACCAAGTTAACTTTTTGATACGTCCGATTTGAGAAACCAACTTAACCTTGCAATTAAGAATAGCTTGGGGTCAACAAAACGCGACAATGCCCATCCAATTGTGTACAGTAGTTTTGGAGAAATCGTCAAACACAGGAAGCGTACCTTATATTTGGGCTATTGGGAGACACCGATTTCTGGCAAAATCACGCAAAACGATGAAAACTGTGCCACGTACTCAAATTTAAAGACAATCTCAGTCCAATCACTAGTTACTGAACAGTCAAGACCTCCACTGCGAAGTGGGAAAAAATCCCACCTCGCCCTAAGGCCGGGGTGTTTTGTGCGTTTTTATAAGAAAAACTCAAACAAGAGTTTCATAATTTCGCAAAAATGAAAAATGTTCATTTCGCAAAAATTAAGAATTCAAAAATCCTCATGGGCGCACAACATCCTAAATAACACAAATACCCAATTTAGAAGAAAAAAGACGTAATTACTGATAAACATTTAAAACATCATTAGTTTTTAAATTTTTAAAATTTACAGCTTAATAATGTTCTGAGCAGGCCATTTTAGACACCAATTGAAGACTGCTGACCTTTAGAAAACTTACAGTCAACAGAACGCGACTATGCCTGGTCAAATTGGTAGATTAGTTCAGCAGAAATCGTCAGAAACAATAAGCGTGCCCCAAAGAATTTCAATTTTTACATCAACTTTTTCAAATTTAATAATCCATGATAAGTTTTTGATTAGGCCGATTTGAGAATTTAACAAAACACTTCAAGCAATAAAGGTTTATGTAACAAAATGCGACAATGCCCGTCCAATTTGGCACAGTAGTTTTGGAGAAATCGTCAATGACATGAAGCGTAGCCTGTTTTTGGGCTAATGGGAGACACCAATTTCTTGAAAATGAAGAAAAACGACTAAAACGGTTCCACGTAGACAAATCTGAAGGAAATTCAAGTGTACTCAGTAGTTATTGAACACTCAACTCCTCTACTGCGAAGTGGGAAAAAATACCACCCGTCCAAAAGGACAGGGTGTTTTTTGTGATCTGATAAAAAAAAAACAAAAAAAAACAAGAGTTTCATGATTTCGCAAAATATGAAAAAGTAGACTTCCCAAAAAATAAGGATTTGAAAAGCTTCATGGACGCGAAAAAAGCGTAAACAACACAAATTGCAAGCAACATAAACCCATTTTAGAAGAAAAACGACATCATTTTTGAAAATAATTTAAAACATCATTAGTACGTTACGGTAGCAAAGTCCAAAATTGACCCAAACCGACTGACGTTTCGCTAAAATACACTCTAATTTCTCGATAACGTCTGCAAGAAAATTTCATAATGTACTTGCAATTTTTAAAAAGAAATCAGTTGGATGCAAGTGAAACAGGAAAGTGTTGAAAGGAGACAAAATTAGTGCAAAAGTCAAAAACTTTTTTTAAATCATTTTTTATAATGCAGCAAAAATTCGAGCCCCCAAACTATGTTTTTGAGTTTTTTCTGTAATCTACCTTCAAATGATTCCTGAAAGTTTTCAAAAAATAAGTTGGGTGCAAGTGAAATCGGAAAGTGTTGAAGGGAGACAAAAGTAGTGAAAATATCAAACTAGTTCATTTTTAAGTCATTTTTTCTATATGATGGAGCAAAAATCGACCTCCCCAAACTATGTTTTTGAACTCTTGCTGTATTCTACTGTGCAATAAATGGGCATTTGATAGTACAGAACTTTTTAATGGAAAATTTGTAACCATAAAACGGTCCATAAGAAAGTTTTTTATGGCATTTTATGGTAAGTAAGGTACCACAAAAGTCGATTCTTTTTTTTTTACATTTATTGAATCTAAAACTTGGCTTTCGAATTCATTTGAAAAAGAACCCCTGTAAATTGGCAACTTAATAATACAGAATTTTCTATGGAAAATTTGTAACCATAAAACGGTCCATAAGAAAGTTTTTTATGGCGTTTTATGGTAAGTAAGGTACCATAAAAGTTGATTCTTTGTTTTTTGATTTTTATTGAATCTAAAACTTGGCTTTCGAGTTTATTTGAA
This sequence comes from Convolutriloba macropyga, assembly GCF_964194025.1. Lineage (NCBI taxonomy): Eukaryota > Metazoa > Xenacoelomorpha > Acoela > Convolutidae > Convolutriloba > Convolutriloba macropyga. The sequence goes on along the minus strand of NC_134473.1, from coordinate 66,607,939 downwards.
AAACGACACCTAGAAATCGACCATTTAATCATACAAAATTTTTAATGGAAAATTTGTAACCATAAAACGGTCCATAAGAAAGTTTTTTATGGCGTTTTATGGTAAGTACGGTACCATAAAATTAAACTACGGAATTTTGAAATTTTATGCACAAAAACGTTGTTTTGGAACTGCATGTAGACCTTTGGTCTTCTTCTCAGCCAAACTCAAAAATTTTTATGGTCGTTGTATGTTTAGTAAGTTTCCATAAAATCCATATATGGCGTTTTATGATTAGTAAGTTTCTTTTATGGTGGTCAACCCGGGTTCCACAATATAAACATGCAAAAATAGAATTTAATAAATCAGTAATAAGTTATCTTATATAAGAAGATATTTTTATAAGATGTTGTCAACCGGAACCACAATGAAGAATTGAGTATCAGCTGTTATCCAAAACAATAATGGGTGAGTTTTCATATGCTGTGAAACTATGAAATATTTGAAAGGTAAAAATGCTGAAACAGAGAAATGTATGTCCTAAAATACAATCAAACTTAATAGACAGACTAGTGATCTGATCAAGGAAATTTCTCCAGCACCAACGTTTTTTATTGTCAACCAGAAATTTTTAAAAAATTTTAACAGTTTATTCTCTAAGTCCAGTGAAGTTGAAATCATCGGAAAGAAAATAAACATTTCGATCAAGTGCTAACAGTGTTTGTTATTAGGATGCTCTTGCTTGAAGATAAATTAAAGACTAAAACATCTAAAATAAAGATGTTTTCATCATGTGTCAAAACTTTCTTTGATTAAACTTTTTTTCGATCATATCAAAACCAGCATGTTTCGTGCTTTAGGCATTATTACATGACTCTGGGGAACTCACATAGAAATTCTGACCTCAATTCTTTCTTTGATTAACGCCAAAAGTTATCAGTGATTCAGGCACCAATGCAACCTATACCTGAAACCCTCGGGAGCTACAAAAAGCTGAGCAGAATTTCATATAAAAAGCAAAAACTCCGAAATAAGCTGACACTATTTACCAATAATAAAAACTACAGTGACAGAATTTCAGACATCTTGGGAGAAAAGATCAAGCCCAAAACTTTTCCTGAGAGCGTAAAAAGATTAGCCAATTAAACTTTGGAAACATAAAAATCTGATCTCTTCTCGGAGTGAAATGTTATTGATATAAAACTTTGCTTTGAGGACAACACGAAAACTATTGGTCTACTGGGTTTCTCAAAAATAAAACCAAGGAACCAAAAACGTCAAAATAGGATGCTAAAACAAGGTAGATGGCGTCATAGGGCTCTTTCTGATTGAAGGCAAACAATTGTCAGAAGTGAACGAAGGGTACTCTTTGACTCAAGCAGAAAAAAAAAGTTTTGACTCTGCAGAACGACGAGACAACTGAAATGAACGATCTTACAAAAGACGATTGATAAGATACATATAACTTAACAGAGTCAGAGGTTAATAGTCTCAAAAGAAGTTAAAAATGAAAATAGAGATTTTGCAATGACATAAGACAGGTTAATAGGCAACAAAGTTAATTTATTTTTTTTATGAAAAACCCGTGTCGAAGCCAGTAAAGTCATAACGAATTCCTTAAAAACATTAGATTTTGTGAGATCAATCCCTTTTGACACCTTCCCTTTACAAAAATATTGTCATCTTCAACCTTTAATAAACGAGACCAGGTAACAAACAAACAAAAAAAGGAACAAAATTGCAAAAATGAAGTGTTTTTTTTTTCATTTTGGAAAACAATTGTTTTCAAAGTCATGAAAGCCATCACTTATCCACTAATATCAGAACATCGGCTCATCTACTCTTCCATGAAAAGCCAATCAAACTGGGCCATTGTACAGGAAGTTAAATACGACAAAAAAATAAAATAAAAATGACAAATAAAGACAAAAATAAAAATTTCAATTAAATTCTTCGAAAGTAGTGTCGAAGTGGTAAAGAACCACAATCTATATCTTTAAGGACTTTTATCTTTTATTTTAAACGCAAAAAATGTGATATATGAACTGCCAATAACGTGATAGTTTGACAAAATTAGAAAACATGAAAATTGGGCAAAAAAATTGTGAAATCTAGTAGTATCAAAGCCAGATCACTATGAATTAAGGCGTAAAACCGCAATAAAGACTAATTTTGCAATCAGCAGAGAGAAGGAGCACTCTTTGATTGCTGACACTAAGCTACAAGCTGACCAAATTAGCTACAAGCTGACCAAATTAAGAGAAAAATGGAGGCAAAGTTCAATAAGCCATTTTTTAATTTTAATATCAAATATTTTAAAAGTCAAAACGACCATAAGCTTCAAGCAATCATCTAAAAAAATTAAATTGGAGCTAATTAGGAAGCCAATAGGACCTATTACTAGTGAGTTTTGATTTGAAATGTTCTGTTATTTAATTAAAATGAAAAAGATTGAATTTTTGGTATAAAAAACCGACTGATGACAATCCGGATTATTTTTGGATTGTAACGTTTCAAGATTGGTACAAAACTAGTCGTGCTAATATGATGATTGTCCACTAGGAATTTTTAATTTTTCAAATGTCATTGATATAGATATTTTGTGAGTTAAAAATCAAGAATAAATGGTGCGTTTTTGATAATCAAGTAATAAAAATAGCAAAAAGACGGCAAAGTTTTAATTAGAGAGCACTCTCAACGGAAGTTGAAGAAGAATTAGCCTGCTTTTTAGTCTGGAAAGATTGTGCTAGTGGTGTTTGGGAGTGCAATTCCTGCATATTTAATCAGAGTTGACTAAAGAAATTTATTTCGTGCTGTTTTTGATGAAAAAATCTGAATTATGTGAAATAATTGGCCGGAATTTGTGACAAAAAAATTCAATGAAAATAGCCGACAATCTATTTTGTCTTTAAACGTAAAATCAACAACGTTTTCTTGAAGAATTTCATTAAATTATTATCAAAATTGGCAAAATTTTAGTCAAAAATTCCGAAAAAAGGTGAATGAAATCAACGGAATTCACGCTATTTTCTCAAAAGTTTAAACCTCGATATCTCCCTGTAAAAAACGAAAATCAAAAAAATCTTTTTCATTTCATATTCTACGCTGGACAAGCTTTCTAATGATACCAGTCTCAACTCTCTACGATGAATATATCGATCGGCCAAAATCGACTGAACAAAAAAAAAACCATTTGAGTATATAGTTCCTCCCCCCTCAAGAGGGGTCGGAACAAAAAGTCTAAACGATAGCTTTAATTAAACGCCAATTACCTTCAACTTTTCGACAAAAGGAAAAGGTTGATGCTGTAATCCTGAAATTAAAAATCATTTCTCATTGCTTTTCAGTCTAGTTGCAAATTTGTGAGATCATAGTTTTTGGCTCAGAAAAAATTCAGTTGCTTTTCATGTCTCATTGAATCAGAAAATCTATATTTCGTGCTTTAAATGGGATCCAATTAGACAACAGTCGGAAGTTCATCTAATTCCTGCCAAAACCATTATTGCAGTAGTTCTAATTGCAATTGTCTAACTGAAATTTTTTTATTTCTAACTTTTCTCAAAAGCGCTGAATTTTTTTACGGATGCGCTGAATTTGCGCTGAAACTTTGTAAGCAATGCGCCAAAAAAAGTGCTAAAAGTTATGCAAGAAATGTGCTGAAAAAGCGCTGAAACTATGTAAGAAATGCGCTGAAATTTTGAATTTTCACCGCCTTCTCCACATTTCAGCGCATTTCAGCGCATTCAGCGCATTTCTTACATAATTTCAGTGCATTCAGCGCATTTCTTACAAAATAATGCGCTGAAACGGCGCTGATATCTCGACCCGGGAACGATTGAAAACTGAATAAACGAGCGACCTGAAATCAACAGAAAGGCCTTGAGACACGAAACATCTGATATCGGTTAAAACTCTTAAGATTAGTCTTTTCATAAAAATTTACGAAAGTTCTCCCGGGACCTCTAAAACAAAGGACGCAAATTTTATTCCAATCTCTCAACAACTGCTGGATTTCAATCGACCAAATTTGCGTTCTTCATCTGCAACAAAAGCGTAATTGTTAATCGAAAACGCATTTAACTTGATTTTCACTTCAATGAAAATGACTCTGTTTCATTGGCTAGTGAAGTGCGTTTGTGTGTTTTTTGGGGGGTGAGCAAAATTAAAAAACACCAAGTACATAGGATGAAATGCAACCTAATTTCACCTAATTGGAGATTTCATAAAAGTTCTGTATACAAATCAAACTATTGGCTTTTATTTCTACACAATTTCAAAAGTTCAGTATCAGGGCAAAAAAACGGGCTAAAATAGACTTTCTAACTTGTCTTTTTCGAAATGCTATTAACAAAAGATTTTCAATAAGTTCTACATTTGCTTCACCTAATTCGCTCAAGAGTGTAATAAAGAGTGGAATAAAGAGTGTAATTATAGTGTATTTTTAAAAGTGTAATAAGGGTGTACTAAAGAGTGTAAAGAGTGTACATTAAAGTGTAATTTTCTCAAAATTACACTCTTACACTCTTATCCCTGCTAATTAAGAGTGGAATTGGCTTTACACCCTTATTCTCGCTTAATAACGGTGGAATACGGGTGTACGCCTCGGCCCGGGAAGGTTGAACTGACAGTCACATCGGAATCAGCTTTTCAAGTGACTACCAGGGGAGAATAACCAATTACTCTTATCAATTACTGTAGATAAGTTTCCGATGAGCAGGAAGGAACAATTTCAGGAAGGATTCTGCCGTGCCATGCAGCGGCATTTCCTCTACCACGGAAAGCAAATGGTCACAATGGATATATCAAGATTTCTTGTCGTGCAGAAGGTATATTTTTTCCGCACTTGATGAATAGGGACTTCTAGTCCCTACTTTCCGCTTACCTGGAGTTTTCAAGGTTTGAGATGTAGTCTGATTGGAGATTTTGAAGGAACAGAGAACCAAGCACCAGAACGGTTCAAGGTTAGCGAAAAAGATTTTGCTTTTCCCGATTAAAAGTTTTCTGCACGTGCGTTGTTAGCTTTGTTAGCTCGTTAAGCGAAATCAACAAGCAAACAAGAGAAATTTACAGAAGCTTCCTGTTTTTGCGTCCTGTCTATGGGACTAGACGAAGTGCCTAATATCCGGTGAGATTGTTCCTAATACCCCTCCAGCCCAGTCTGTCCCCCAAGTTTTGTGGGGCGGTTTGCCTGTGAAAACAATCGTCTTACAACATACAACAGTCTTTGTTTGTTGGGTTATTTTCCAAAGTTAGTTCCCCCAAACTGTGGTTTTTTTTCAAAATGAAATACAACTTAAGAAATGTAATTTTCGACGAGAGCGGTGCAAAGCAGTTAGAGAATGTAGGCACACAAAGCGAACTACAAAATCCTGTAATCAGCAAAGACATGCATACAGGTTTGACTCAGGAGTTGCAAAATGTATGTGTTAAAGAGTTTTTTCACGTAGCTGCAGGCACAATTCTTTTTCTGCCAGATACCGCAGATAAACTCTACAGAGTTCAAGTACTAGAAAACTGCGATCAGTACACCAAAATAAGATATTTTGGTTGGGGGTCAGAGCACGACGCTTGGTTCAATTCAAAATCAATTTGGGCGTATTCAAAATACAAAGAGCAGTTGTGCAGCCGTCGGAAAATTAACACAGACCTCTCAAATAAAAAAAATCTACTGATCTCCTGTGATTCCACTGATTCCAGTCAGTTGAATAACTCATTTTTTGAACGTGTTGATCTCTCAATAAAGTCCGAAAGTAACAAATTGCCAGAGGTGTTGACAATATTGAGTTCATACGTGCCAACATGTCGCTTTGTTCCTATCAAATTCAGAGCAAGATGGTCTCAATTAATATCAGGTATTCTTCTTGAATGTGTTGAGGCTCCAGACAATGAGACAAATTGGCAAAAACTTTTTGCGGTTTCAAAATGCGTTCTACGTGCTTGTAACCGCGGAGGCAAAAAGCAAAAGCGCAATCAAGACCAACGTCTCGCAGAACGTTTTGATCGTTGGAACGCCGGTGAATATGGGAAGCTTTGGTCAGAAGCTGTCTCCTTGAAACAATCGAAAAGACAGAGAACTAACAGCATTGAAGAAATATCGGTTAGAGCGAAAACGTTGTGCCTACAAGGCCAATATGGCCGAGCTGCTAAAGTTTTAGCTTCTGAAGGTCTTGCACCCGATAACAAAGCTACATTCAAAGCACTGGAAAAGTTACATCCGAAAGAACCGTTACCTGATGTCAGTTTACCTGACGATACTGCATCCAATGCGTTCCAATTTAGTGAAAACGTAGTTTAGAACAACTAAAGACATTCAACAAGCACACTGCAGCCGGTCCCTCTAAGATGTTTCCAGAACATCTTCAGCACGCAGTAGACTGCACTGAACCTGATCGGTCCGAGTTTGCACTGAAAGCGATAACAAAATTTGTAAACTTTGGTAGTAGGGGTCTCTTTCCTGTTTTTATTTCCAAAGCACTCTGCTGCGCTTCGCTAACGGCTTTATCCAAAAAGAAAGGTGGGGTGCGTCCGATAGCAGTTGGCAAAATGTTGCGACGCCTCATAGCAAAATGCTTGGCAAGTGAAGCTAAATCAGAAGAAATTGAGCTATTTGATTGTTTGCAATTGGGAGTAGGCATTAGCGGAGGCGCAGAGGCAATCATTCATTCGTCAAAAATTACATATGATAACATAGTAAGTGCTCAGACGGACGAAGGCGTGCTTCAAATTGATTTCCAAAACGCTTTTAACTCAGTCAAGCGATCACACTTATTTAAAGCAACTTATGAATTTATTCCAGGAATTGCCGCGTTCACCAATTTTTGCTACTCCCAGCACACACCACTCTTTTATAACAATGCAATCATTCAAAGTGATTCGGGTGTTCAGCAGGGTGATCCGCTGGGACCGTTATTGTTCTCCTTGACGTTATGGCCGATCATACAGAAGATCAAGACTTCAGTTCCGGATGTGGTACAGCACACTTGGTACTTAGATGATGGGTTTATTGCTAGTTCTGAAGATCAGATCAAACAAACGCTTGAAATCCTAGCCAATGAAGGCCCCGAGAGAGGCCTTTTCTTGAGAAAAGACAAATGTGAGCTGTGGTCAATTAAAGATTTACCCTCCGTTGATCAGGCAGTAAAAAGGAATTTGGGAAACGGTTTTGAAATTCTGGGTGCTGCAGTTGTTTCAAAAGAGTTTGTCGCTTCTTGTTTGAAGAGGAGAGTTCAAAAAATTTTATCTATGCTGGATAATTTACCACACCTCAACGATCCTCAATGTGCATTGGGTATCCTTCGTTACTGTTTGGGAACTCCGAAACTAGTATACTCTTTACGAACTAACACTCCATCAAACGAGATGCTCGAAGTATTGAAAAGTTTCGATGACGGCCAAAGAGAAGTGTTGGATCAAATTGTTGGCTCAATTATTGATGATGACGCATGGAAACAGTCTTCCTTACCTATCAGTTTGTCGGGACTTGGGGTGAGACAGTCACAAGAGCAATACAGAAGTGCGTTTGTGGGCTCAATTTTAGCTTCAGAGGAGCTGGTGAACAAAATAACAAGTAGGCGTCCCTCAGAAAGTGACACTTTTAAAGAATTACACCAGAGTCTGGAACAGTTCAATATACTTTCGCACACGCAAAAGAAGATCCAAGAAGCACTTGATAAAGAAAAACTTGCTGACCTAATAAGAAATCAAACGTCAACTAGGGAAAAAGCAAGACTCCAATCACTATGCCTGCCTCATTCCGGAGCATGGCTCGCCGCGCCTCCAATTCACGCTATGGGTCTACACCTTTCGGCTAAAGAATTTCAAGTCAGTGTCAGGTACAGGCTCAGGATAACCGTTTATGACAAAGAAAGAAAATGTCCTTATTGTAAGTCAGGTACATTGGACACGTTTGGTGACCATGCAGTTGCCTGCCATGGAAGGGGAGATGCGATTTCAAGGCACGATAGAATTCGCGATCGTATAGCTTCTGCCTGTTCGGCAGCTAATTTGTCTCCTGTAATTGAAAAACGCAATCTCATTGCGGAAAACAACTCACGCCCAGGAGACGTCTATCTGCCTTGTTGGAAATCTGGCCAATCTGCTGCTCTAGACATAACCGTGACTTCCTCTCTGCAACCGAACATTATTTCTCATGCGGCAGAGAAGTCAGGCTATGCAATTGAAGCTGCTGAAGATCGAAAATATGCTCAGTATGAAAATAGTTGTGCTCAACAAGGAATTTTGTTCGTCCCGCTGGCAATTGAAGTTTTGGGCGGTCTGTCGAGGACTCTGAAGAAGGCCTTACTGCGCATGTCGTTGTTAGCTGATAGCAGAAATTATCAGTCAGTAGGACAATCCATTGCCTTCGACAGAGCAGTTCAGTCACTTTCTGTTGTCATCATACGAGGATCAGCTAATATGCTGTTGTCACGAGCTCCGTAGTTGAACACAGCAAGTAGTTGAACTGTCTGATAATCAGCGACCCGATTGTGTGGGACGCAATGTGAAGATAACTTTTCCTAGACGCTTGAGTTGAGCTGAATCAATCTCTTGATGAATTAGAAACAAGCCCGAATTTTTATTGTACTCACCCGATGAGAGGGGAGTATTTTCGTAAGCAATGTCTTCCAACAGGAGGATACTTGAGCGCAGTTCATTAACGCGAGGAAATTAAAAAACGAGAGTTAAAAGGCTGAGGGAGAGAGGAAGAAACGTCAGATATCGGAGAAAACCTTAAGATTGGCAATAAGAATTAATCAGCAAACATTTAAATTTTAGATCAATATAGACCAAGATTATTTGAAAATGGAGACCACGCAGATTTTGTATTATTGTGCAAAATTACAATTAACTTATACCACTGAAAAAAAATTAAAAGTTTGGGTTACACGGATATCTCGACAACTGCTTCCGGAAACATCAATCTATATAGGTTGAGTACATCAAGCCGATCAAAATTGGTTTGAAAGAGTTCATCTTGTTTTAGACTCTTTTCAGCTAATTTAAATAACAGCTACTTAAAATTTTTGGCAGAGCCTGATGCTGGATGTATGCTGGACGTTCGCAGTTCTGAGTCTAACATGCAAGAGTCTTGTATCCACGCATCATAACTTATAATAGCTCCCAGTAATCTTGACGCATCTCATCAAACTTTTCCAAAATGTAAATTATATCCTCTGTTGGTGTGTTGAAATGCATGGATTACACTATTTCAGGGCTCTAAGCTGCGGACTCTGAATAGCAAGAGTACACTGAATCAAAGAGGTGGTCCGATTGTCCGATAAGCTGGATTTTTTCTGCATTCCTAGTTGCATACTTCTCTCTGGCAAGAAAATGTAAGCTAGCAAGAGCGGGCCCAAGAATTTCTTCCTCATTAGCGTCAATCTTTTTAATCCCCTTACAAACTTCACAAGTATTTTGTGGTACGAGACTTTTGTTTAGTGAACTATAACTTTAGCTCTTCTTTTTACTCTTACTTAAAGATGAAGCGTATCCAATTACTCACTAACCTCAGAATTGGCTTCCATAACTTAACATTTCAAAATTAGTGTTCCTAAAATACCCGCAACATCTATAGGACGAACAACACGCGATTTTTGGATAGGTCAGTTAAGGGTTCATTACAATAGATTTGAGCTGCTTCATTGGAAAAACTGCTGGCTATCTTGACCAGCCGACTAATCAGTGGTAGAAGTATTTCAAATAGTCCGTGATCCGTGCACAGTCTCGCTGATCCAGCAGCCTTGAATTTCGAAAAAGATTAGGCTGTTTGAATACTTTTCTTCCGGGAATTGATAGGCTTGATTTTAGACGTTCTGAGGCGCTTCTGGCTCCAATTATGCAGCGTGTGGTTTCTTGTTGAACGGGGCTAGGGCATCTGAGGCTAAAATTTTGGCTGTCAGCTATCTGTTGAAATCAGAAGCAAACTGATAATTATTGGATTTGGAGCGTTGTAAGCATCTTGGTTGTTATCAGCGCTAAAATAATTGTCTGCCTCGTTAGAAAAAAAAACGCTGAATGTGTTCAGAAAACTCCGTGGCGTTTCGTTATAGTTAACCAAAATTGTTTCGGATACACCAGTAGACAGAAATTGATTTGGAATTAGTCCAGTAGTTCTTTTCAGCCCCCAACCTATGCAATTATGTTTGGCTTCATCGCCTCTGATTTCTGTAATTGGAATTTAGTTGTGTTTATTCGCTATATCCAGAGAATTCCATGTTGGGCCTGGCAAAGCGCTAACATTAACTTCTAACGTCATTTAGTTCATCTGCTGCGTTAGACTTGCGTCAGACCTGTGTTATTACCATTTGTTACAGCGATTGCACTGTGCGCTCTGGGATCAATTTCGTCCTCTTGTAAATTGGTTTGTATTGCAAAAAAAACCATTTTTGGTTCTGAGATTATGTTTTATGCTTTTAATATAATTTAACTCTGACTTTTACTGAATTAATTGTATATAAGCAATGTTTTTGTGGCGGCTGAGCTTACTAACTCAATGACCAAATTGAATAGCGCTTCAAGGTCATTTCAACCATTAAAGCTAGAATAGCGTGAGAAGCGAAATTTAAAGCTACATTCTATCGAAGCCAAACGGATTTGTTCAATTTCTTCAACATTTATATTTAGCAACTATTATTAGTACACAATCGTCATTCATGAAGTTAAACTATAACTCAAATTCGAACTAACTCAACCACCAGCAAAACAATACTACGACTTAACAGTATTGCATCAGATTCTTTGCGATTGGATTGCGAATCAACCTGTTATTGATACAGAATATTCGACAAAACTTCTACATGGTTAACAAATTTCCCATGACATCAAATTTACACTGAGAAAGTGACGTTATGGAAAAGTGTTCACATTCTGTCGACATTATTATCAACAACCAATCAACAGTTGAATTTGACATGTAAATCCACGTGACTAGCGTCATAAAAGGAGCTTGAAAAACTACTAAAAATCAGAAGAAATTTTCAATTTTGGTCATATTAAACTGACATACAGTGCGTATTGAAGCACACTTTCTTGAGCGGTAAATTACTTGTAATCGTGTCTTGTTTCTGTAGATCAAATTAATGATTGTACAGCCTAACTTTACTCTGACTTATTGAAAATAGAATTGACTTTGAAATTCTCAAATTTTCACATTGCGGAACAAAGTTCTAATAAGTAGAGTTACAGAGCAGATAAACTGTTCGTTCTTGTTTCTTTCATTTACCAGTTGCCTAGGCTGATTCCAGTTTCTTGATCGGTAGATCTGAGAACTTGGTTACAAAGATATACAAAACTTTGTATTTCGCCCATGTATTAAGATTGGGTATAAAATATAAAAGGTAGCCCCACCAACGCAGTTTACCGAGCGTTGTTCGTTCTTACAATCAGATAATAGGCCTACCTAACGTTTATAAACCAGTGAAATTTTATCTCACTAGTATTTGTGGTTAAGGAGATATCATCGAAAAACTTCTAATTTGAGACTATTTGGTTATTTGAAATTTTGATCTTTTGCTTAGTTGAAGCAAAGTTATTTTTTATTCGGCAAATCTGAACAAGCAGTTATTTGATATTATTGAATATCAAGTAATGCAACGGCGTTCTACAGTATAGCGGATAATACAGTTCACAAAAGTTAACTGCAAAAACACAATTTCCGGACAGATTTGAAACCGCTGAAACGAACTGGGCGGTGTAAAGTTTTCCTTGACTTTGATAGGAGAGCAGCCGTTACAATTGGTCCGCTGACCCGGACAGTGGAAGGCAAAATGCTGTCTAATCTGATGAAGAGAATGCCGAAGGCACCCCTCAAAGAGAATCAAACAAATCAACACCAACAGGCCAGCGAGGCCAACAGAAGAGTGCAATTCAATAAAGAAATTGAAGTGCGAACCCTGCTCAAAGGAAACCAACAAAGCAAAAGCGAACTGCAACCAGGCAAGTCAAGCACAACCAGCAGTGAGGAGCTTCAATCAACAGCTCACAGGTACGATAAGAAGCTTCAAGAGTTAGTGGAAGAAGTTAACACTAAAAGAAGTCTTGGCTACAAAATAATTGAAGATTCAGATCGACCCAACAAATTAAAGGTCCTCTATCAACAGACTGTTCACCTTCTAGAGGAAGAAATACCCAAACAACTGCAGCGTCAAAACAAGCTTGTGTCCTACCAAGCTAGTTTCGTTGAAGAGCATCTGAAACAAGCAAGGAAGCGCAAAGCAAGTTTGGACTATCATTGGCTTTCATATATAAGCAAAGGCACGCAACCAATGAATGCAGAGCAAAGCAACGCAACCCAAGCAGTGAACGACAGCGAGAGCAATAACAACTACCCAACGGACAGCCCAGCTGCTAAAAAAGTGCAAAATGGAGCAACAGCAAGTGGCCAAGAGACGGAGAATGTTTCGGAAACATCTTCAGCAAAGCAAAGGCGAGAGGAAAGGATGAAGAAATTCAATATCCAATTCGAAACCAAGATGCGACTCGAACAAACACGGTTTGAGTGGAGGAGGCTAGAGCTGGAAATGCAAATGAGGGAACTGGAAACCAAGCATCAACTGCTGGAGGAAGAGCGTGAGCTAGAGCGCAAAGTGAAGAGAACAGCATTAGAGAACGATGATGCTCGTTCCCAATCAACTGGTGCTCGCGACAAATATCCCTTCAACTGGACCCCAAAGGAGAAAGATGGCTCAGACTGGGCCAGCAGGATCGACAACCTTCTAACACCAGAACGACCAACAGCTCGCTTCGAAGTAACCCCTGAAGTGACCAGGTATAGTCGCTTCTCACAATATCGCAGTTCACGAGACCGATCCTCAAGTGTTGAAGACCGAGACGTTTCCCCTAGAGCTGGTCTATTACGATACAACACTGGCTATTCAGGTAGTAGTAGCCTACCAAAGCTGAAGTTGAACAACTTCGACGGAAACCCTCTCGAATGGCCGGAGTGGGCTAGTATGTTCATTGCTACAGTGGATCAACGACCAATACCAGACTCAGAGAAGATGAGCCATCTGAAGACTCTACTGACAAGCACGGCAAGGTCAGCAATCTTTGGAATGGGCTATTCTGGACAATTCTATAGTGCTGCATGGAGCATTCTGGAGAGGAAATTTGGAAGGCCCCATGTGATCATTGATGCACAACTGGAGAGTCTTCGCAAAGCAAGTCCGGTGAAACCACACGACTTAACAGGTCTGATCAGTTTCTCAGTTATTGTTTCGAACTTTGTGAATGTGCTCAAAGAGAACAAGCAGATTGGTGATCTGCAATCAAGCTCGACATTGTATATGGCAGTAGATCAACTACCCCAAGTTCTCAAAGAGAAGTGGTGGTTCTATGTTGATGATAAAGATGAAGATTGGCCTGATCTGATTATAATTGAAAAATGGCTATCAATGATAGCATTCGTGCACGAAGGGTTTTCAGCTTTCAAGGGAGAGCGAAGAGAAGAAGACCGAAGAAGCACAAATAGAGACAAACGGTTCTCGAAAACGTCGAACTTCAGTGCAAGTTCCAACGTGAAAGAAACGAAGCAAACGCAAAGTGATCACTGTCCGCGAGCTGATGGCACTCATAAACTATGGAACTGTCCACTATTCTGGAACATGAGTGTGAATGATCGGTACGCAGCAGTTAGAAAGCAACGCTTATGTTACGGATGTCTGGGCAAGATTGTAAAGTCAATGCGTGCGGCATCAATGGATGCATCAAGAAGCACAACCGATTGCTACACTCAGAAAACCAAATGGACGAGGGCAATCATGCAGTCAACGTAAGCGCAGCAACAATCAACCAGAATAACGAAGTTACTAGCTTTCTTCAGATAGTTCCTGTCTCAATACAGAGCGGTGGCAACAGGCTGAACACATATGCTTTCCTCGAGAGTGGATCAACGGTTTCATTCATCGATCAAAGTGTGCAAGAGAAGTTACGGGCCCAAGGCACCGGTGTGACGCCCAACATAGCTGGCATACACGGAACGAAGGATCTGAAGACAGAAAGGGTTCCTCTCAAAATAAAGGGACTACATTCAAAGGTGCATTCAATCGAAGCGTTTGCACACCCGTCAATCTCCTTGGGAAACACAAACTACAACTACATCAAGCTGAAGCAAAGCTTCAACCACTTGAGTGTTTTACCCAACAAAAGCTTCAACTTGATGGAAGTTGGCATCATCTTTGGTCAAGATGCTTATGAGCTACAACGCCCATTGGACTATAAGATAGGAACACGAAGTGAACCTTTCGCCGTTCTAACAGAGCTCGGATGGGTAGTCAGTGGACCCATGACGGGCAAAAGAAGACAAAAGGATTATCATTTCGACTTCACAGAAGATGTGAAAGTGGCTGAGAATATCCAAATCTGGTGGGACATAGAAACCTATGCTTCCAAAATCACTGTCGTCGGTCAGTCAAAGAAGGAACTGCAGGCACAAAAAATGCTAGAGAGTACGGCAAAGTTCACAGGCGAGCGGTATGAAGTGAGAATGCTGTGGAGTGAACCAGAGCAAAACCTACCGAACAACTACAGCTCAGCCTTGGGTCAGCTTTACTCACTGGAGCGAAGATTTCAAAGAGACCCAAACCTGAAGAATTTGTATCAACAGTCAATAGATACTGACGTAGAAAAAGGATTCGTAAAGATATTGGACGAGTCCGAAGTGAAAGGCACCTTCGGGAACGAATGGTATTTGCCACACCATCCAGTGCTAAACCCGAACAAGCCTGGCAAAGTAAGACGTGTTTGCAATGCTGCCTCAAAGTACAAAGAAGTATGTCTAAATGATAAGCTACTAGCAGGACCTGATCTGCTACATGGTTTGATTGGAACAATATTTAGATTCCGTGAAGGACCAATAGCCCTAACAGCTGACATCGAATCGATGTTTCTACAAGTGCAAGTTCCCGAACAGGATAGAAGTTGCTTGAGGTTCTTATGGCGTCCTAGAACAAACGAACCTGTTCAGATATACGAATATCAGCGTCATGTTTTTGGAGCTAAGAGTTCTCCAACTTGTAAAAATTATACTCTCAAGCGAGTGGGACTGGACAACGAAAAAGAGTATCCGATTGCAGCAAAGGCAATACAAAACAACTTCTACATGGACGATTTCATTAAATCGGTAGAAACCTCTGAAGAAGCAATTGAAGTCTTCAATCAACTACAACCTCTTCTCTCACGACATGGATTTGAATTGAAGAAGCGGACAAGCAACAACGAGGCAGTTACCGAAGCAATCCCAGAGGACTTGAAGTCAATCAGCAACACAAAGCAAGTCGAACTGGAACCCAATACGGAGGGACCCTCAGTGCTAGGACTACAATGGGCCGTTACTGATGATAGCCTTCAAGTATGCAGAGGTACAAACAAGGAATTTGAAGCATCTATAACCCAGAGGAAGATTCTCTCACTGGTATCTTCAGTATTCGACCCGAACAGATTGTTTGCTCCGTTCAGTGTTCATATGAGACGACTTCTGAAAAGCATCTGGACTAAGAATGGACAACATTGGGACAACGAAGTGAAGCCTAGTGAAGAAGAAGAAGAATTCCTGAGATGGAAAGAACAACTTCCAATAGTGGCTGAAACAAGCATCGATAGAAGGTACTTCAACAGAGAGAGGGATAAAACCGAACTTCATGTGTTTTCTGACGCATCTGAAGACACGATGTGTGCAGTGGCCTATATACGTTCACAACCAAAAGAATACTCAGCTGACTCAGCATTGTCATTGGAAAATGCAGAGTGGCACCGATGAGGCATCTTTCAATACCGCGATTGGAATTGCAAGCGGCAGTCATGGCAGTGAGGTTGAAAGAACAGATAGTCAAGGAACATGAAATGAAGATAAACAGTTGCAGTTTTTGGTCAGACTCAACTACAGTATTGCAGCGTATACACAGTTCCCATCGCAAGCAACAAGTGTTTGTGGCCAATCGAGTGGCTGAGATACTAGATACAACTGATGTTTCACAGTGGAAACATGTCAGCGGTATCAACAACCCAGCGGACATTGGCACCAGAGCAATCAACATTGAAGAACTCAAGAGAAGTGAGTGGCTCACTGGGCTGGCCTGGTTAAAACGACCAGAAGGTGAATGGCCGGAGCAGGTGAACCTAATATTTGCATCAGATGAAGAGAATATACCTTCATCAGTATTCATGATACAGGCTGAAGAGAAGAAAGTGTTATCCAGTGGGAACGATTCAGTAACTTCAAAAGACTAGTAAATACAGTGGCATTTGTACAGCGAGCATTGAAAAAAGACAAACCAGCAACACTTATAGTCAGCATCGAAGAAAGAGCAAAAGCAAAAGCAACAATCTTCAAGCTACTACAAAAAGAACAGTTTGGTGAAGAGATGAAATCTCTCAAAGCTGAAAAGGAAATTCCAAAAGTCAGCAAAATTCTACAATTCTCCCCCTTCCTGGATGAAGAAGGACTTTTTCGAGCCAAAGGCAGAATAGGCAAAAGTCAGTTGGACTTCAATGCAAAGCATCCAATTTTGCTACATTGGAAACATCATGCGGTTGAATTATTCTTGCGAAACGAGCACAAGGACAATCAACACGAGGGCACTGAGCATGTAAGAAACATTGTTCAGCAGAAGATGTGGATACTAGGCATACGGAACGCTTTAAGATCAATCAAGAACAAGTGTGTTACTTGCAGAAAAGGCAGAGCACAAACGATAGCACCAGTCATAGCAGATCTACCCGAAGAGCGGTTAGATGTTTCAACAGCCTTTACAAATGTTGGAGTTGACTACTTTGGCCCTTTCATTGTGAAGATTGGGCGCAGAAGCCAAAAGCGATGGTGTTGTCTCTTTACTTGTCTAACTATGAGAGCGGTGCATATAGAAGTTGTACCCAAGTTGGACATAGATAGTTGTCTCAATGCAATAATGAGATTTATTGCTCGAAGAGGCAAACCGAATACGATCATCAGCGACAACGGGACAAACTTTGTTGGAGCTGAAAGAGAGTTTGCAGAGTACGTTGCGGCATAGAACAAAGAAGGGATCGAAGAACATCTAATTCAACGAGGGATCAGATGGAAGTTAAACCCACCCGCAGCACCCCACTTTGGAGGAGTATGGGAGCGGTTGGTGAGAAGTTGCAAGAAAGCAATCTTTGCAGTGTTGGGGAACAGATCAGTCACAGAGGACGTTCTTTCAACAACGATGTGTATTGTTGAGCAGACGTTGAACGCGAGACCTTTGACTCCAGTCAGTTCAGATGTTAATGACTGAGAAGCATTGACCCCCAATCACTTCTTGCTTGGCAACAAGAACGTCTGTTTACCCTACCTACCATGCGCGGAAGATTTCGTTGATCATCGAAAGCTCTTTCGAAAAACTCAAGCCTATGCGAATCTCATATGGGACAGATTTCTGAAAGAATGTCTGCCAACTCTAAATAATCAGCAAAAATGGCGACCTACGTCGAACGAAATCCTAAAAAAAGGCGATCTCGTTTGGTTGATCGAAGACAGCGATAAGCGTGGATATTACAACCTAGGTCGAGTTACGGAGACCATCGATGGGTCTGACGGTGTGATTCGATCAGCTATAGTTCAAACGAACGACGGTGTGTACAAGAGACCAGTAGTGAAGCTCGCCCCAGTACTACCAGGAAAAGATGTTTTCGCGATGGAAAACAGGGCCGGCGATGTGGCGGCTGAGTTTACTAACTCAATGACCAAATTGAATAGCGCTTCAAGGTCATTTCAAGCATTAAAGCTAGAATAGCGTGAGAAGCGAAATTTAAAGCTACATTCTATCGATGCCAAACGGATTTGTGCAATTTCTTCAACATTTATATTTAGCAACTATTATTAGTACACAATCGTCATTCATGAAGTTAAACTATAACTCAAATTCGAACTAACTCAACCACCAGCAAAACAATACTACGAATTAACAGTACTGCATCAGATTCTTTGTGATTGGATTGCGAATCAACCTGTTATTGATACAGAATATTCGACAAAACTTCTACATGGTTAACAAGTTTCCCATGACATCAAACTTACACTGAAAAAAGTGACGTTATGGAAAAGTGTTCACATTCTGTCGACATTTTTATCTACAACCAATCAACAGTTGAATTTGACATGTAAATCCACGTGACTAGCGTCATAAAAGGAGCTTGAAAAACTACCAAAAATCAGAAGAAATTTACAATTTTGGTCATATTAAACTGACATACAGTGCGTATTGAAGCACACTTTCTTGAGCGGTAAATTACTTGCTATCGTGTCTTGTTTCTGTAGATCAAATTAGTGATTGTACAGCCTAACTTTACTCTGACTTATTGAAAATAGAATTGACTTTGAAATTCTCAAATTTTCACATTGCGGAACAAAGTTCTAATAAGTAGAGTTACAGAGCAGATAAACTGTTCGTTCTTGTTTCATTCATTTACCAGTTGCCTAGGCTGATTCCAGTTTCTTGATCGGTAGATCTGAGAACTTGGTTACAAAGATATACAAAACTTTGTATTTCGCCCATGTATTAAGATTGGGTATAAAATATAAAAGGTAGCCCCACCAACGCAGTTTACCGAGCGTTGTTCGTTCTTACAATCAGATAATAGGCCTACCTAACGTTTATAAACCAGTGAAATTTTATCTCACTAGTATTTGTGGTTAAGGAGATATCATCGAAAAACTTCTAATTTGAGACTATTTGGTTATTTGAAATTTTGATCTTTTGCTTAGTTGAAGCAAAGTTATTTTTTATTCGGCAAATCTGAACAAGCAGTTATTTGATATTATTGAATATCAAGTAATGCAACGGCGTTCTACAGTATAGCGGATAATACAGTTCACAAAAGTTAACTGCAAAAACACAATATCCGGACAGATTTGAAACCGCTGAAACGAACTGGGCGGTGTAAAGTTTTCCTTGACTTTGATAGGAGAGCAGCCGTTACAGTTTGATTTGAAGACTTCCAATATTTTTAGGTGCTGAGTTTATCTGCAGACACAGACAAGCTCCTGAATGGCTGATGACTCTGTTTCATTGGCTAGTGAAGTGCGTTTGTGTGTTTTTTGGGGGGTGAGCAAAATTAAAAAACACCAAGTACACTGGATGAAATGCAACCTAATATTAATTTGGTTTGTGCCTGCCTATCCACTGTGACCGTCAGTGATGATCTTACCCAGGCTAGCAAAGGTAGCAATTTTTTCAAGATTTTATGGAACTCTCAATATAAACATTTGTTTTGGAAATATCCACCTGACAGGAAGAGTTGACGATGAGGCACAGGTGAACATTACCAAATTGCGGTTATTTGACCGTCATTGTTGTATAAACCAGCAGCCTTGAATTTTGAAAAAGGGTGAACTGTTTCAATACTTTTCTTCAGTGAATTGATACGCTTGATTTGAGACGTTTTAAGGCACTTCTGGCTCCAATTCTACAGGGTGTATTTTCTTTTGGCTGTCAGCTATCTGTTGAAATCAGAAGCATACTGATAATTATTGAATTTGGGGCGTTCTAAGCATTTTGGTTGCTATCAGCGCTCAAAAAAATTGTCTGTCTTGTTTAAAAGAATGCTGATTCTGCTCAAAAAACTCCCTCCGTGGTGTTTCGTTTTTGTTTACTGAAATTGTTTTTGATGCAAAAGTAGACAGAAGTTGATTTGGAATTAGTCCAGTAGATTTTTTTCAGCCCCCCCCCCCCCAACCGATGTTTTTATATGTGGTTTCAACAACTCTGATTTCTATAAATTGAACTTTGTTGTACTTATTCACTGTATCAGGAGAACTCCAAATTGAATCTGGTTAAGCGCTAAAATTAAGTTCTAAGGTCATTTAGGTCGTTAGCTCCGCTACACCTGTTTCGTTATCATTCGTTACAACGATTTTACTCTGCGCTCTGGAATCAGTTGCGTCCTTTTGTCAATTGATTTGCGTTGCAAAAAATATTTTTGATACTGACATTATATTTTAAGCCTTTTTTATATTTTTAACTCTGATTCACACAGAACTAACTTGTATATAAGATATTTTTGTTTGAAGAATTCTAATATTTTCGGCAGCTGAGTTTGGCTGCAGACACAGACAAGCCCCAGGATAGCTTTTTTCTCTTTTTTATTGGTTGTTGAATTGTGTTTGTGTGTTTGTTTTTGGGGGCTGGGCGAAAACGTGTCAAATTTTAGCAAGGTATAAATTCCGCAAACACCGTCCACAGATTAGTTGACTTCGTTTTTCCGAGAAGGAGCCAGCTAATCACGCTAACAACTATTTTGGTTTGTTTGGGGCGCCAAATCATTGGAATTCATAGAGTTTTCAATTTGTTCCAAATGGCGTAAACACTCCTAAAGCGGAGCCAGTTAAATAAAAAAATGACCACAGCAAAATTTGTTCCAAATTTCAGAATTTTCTCGCACAATTATTTTTGGGTCAGTGATCATTTTTTACAAATTTTTCAAAAATCACAGGTCACGGGGCGGTCACAAATCTTCTTCCTTACATTGGTCGCTGTTTCAAAATCCACAGAGCGAAAGAAAAATGGGGGTCATTGACATTTGCATAGAAGGATGAAGCAGACTATAATTTATCCCCCACATGCTGCTATGTTCTCTAAAATCCACAACAAATTTTTGCCAAAAACTTTCACAGCATGCTAAGAACAATGTAAAACTACTCTACAGAAGATCGAAACTTGGTCTTCAGACAGTTGTTCCTAGAGTTTTTTTCCAAAAAATTTCAGCAATTTCTTTGTAAACAAGAGTGATCAACGTCCAACGTTCTGGTGGTGTCAGCGTAGTTATGGAATCTTATGGTTTTCCATTGAACTGTGAGCTTTTCAACTTATTGTTCAACAGTTTTTAACCACTGTTTCCGATGTGAAATAATAACATTTCTAACTTTTGATGAATTTATTATCCATTTTAATTTTAGTTTAAAAAAAGTTGTTAACCGATCTATCTAATACGCATAGATTCTGGTAGCATCGAATTTATCATTGTAAATTTCTATGGGATTTTCAAGTGTAAATGTCGCTCACAACAAAAAAAAAATTAATGGCCTGTTCTATGTTAATCCCGTTATTGTTTTATTAGCAATCTTTCTAGTTTAATCTAAGGCGTTTTTGGAGATGAAATCCGTTTTTCGTTAATGATTCGATAAAAAATGGTTAAGAAGGGAGCGGTAATGTATGTCCGCACATTATTCACCAACCCAAGTTTTACAAATAATTTTTAATCTAGCATAAATGCTTTATATTTAAACATTTAACTCATATTCTTTGAAGTACGGCAAATTAACCTGTAAAAAATTTTGCTAGTATGATTAATGCGCGCCTAGCAATGTCGAAAAAATCCAGAACATCGACAAAAAGAGGAACCTTTCCGTTTCGGTCCCCAGCACATTTTGCACGACCCAGCCAAAGAGCAGAAACTTAGTTGATTGTCAAGCTAAGATATGGCACGTTCTTCTACGGTTCGCAAATAATATGCACAAACTCAGCTGGGGGCACAAACGCAAAAGATCCAAAGTGTTTTATTTTTAGTAAGAAATTCAAATCATGATTAGAAGTATCAGCAATTGAAAGGATCGGCTACCTCTATTTGATTTGAAGTTTACAATTTTTTATGAAAACGGGTCTGTAAAAGCTGCTTAGAGGTTGTTTTATCAAAAATTATTTTAGAAAAAACAACTTACAATTTTTTGAAAACAAGTTTAATAAGCAACATAGAAAATTCTGTTTATTTAACTGATTTATGCGCTAAGCAATCAATATCTTCTTTAAAAAAAATTTAGCACTAGTATAACTTATAAGCAAGTTAATTTTGTAAGTAATTCTGTTCTTCGGAAAGAAATATTCGTTTTCATTTTTCTGCATACATTTTAAAAATACAAAATTATGTTTTCTTTAAGTCACTAACTGAAGCCTTCATGTACGATGGCTTCTAACAAGAATAACGTCAACCATTTATGCGCTAAAGTTGATTCGTAAAGAAAAAACATTGCCTAAAAACTATATTGCGCAAAGCTACAAATAACATTTTCCGTAAACTGAAAAACTTCTAGTTGAAGGTTTCTTAAAAAAGTTAAATTAACTGTCAAATAATTTTTTTCATTAAAAAATTGAATACTTAAAAAAATTCTCAAAAATTCTCCGTTACTCAATGTAATATATTAGTTCCTTTATGTGACCAGTGACAACTGCTATTCCAAGTTTCATCAAATTGCATTGTTCAAATATTTCACAGCAAATAGAGAAAACAAATTTAGTTAAATTCGCAGAAACGCTCGTTTTTGCATTTTTTTACAAAAAAAAATAAAATATATTTTTTAGTTGAGATGGACTTGATTATCTTTTACTAATACTCACTTATGTAACTTTTTTTTCAAATGTAATTGAAAAAAAATGCGTTGTCTTAATTAAGAAGTTCATCTGTTAATTCTTGCTTGATATTTCTGTTAAAACTTCTTGGGTGTTTTCCCTAAATCACTGTCTATTGAAGACCAGAGTTGCATTTATGTATTGATTATATCTTAGAGCTTATAACAGAACTGTCCTGAAAAAAATAAACAAAATATTTGTAGTTACATCATATGTCAGATGTTAGTTGTTAAAAATTGGAGGAGAAAACTTACTGCTGCAAAAATACTTTCTTTTAGCCTCACCAGTGTTTTCCTGATTTTTTTATTGTGGCCTGAAAAATCCAACTGATGATACTAATGATTGAATTGAAGAATAAAACACTTGAAAAGAGTTTTTGCTACATATAATTGAACGTTTCTAATACATATACATCTTTTTGTGGATCCAGCTCTGTAATGTAAAATACTATGATGAAAATAAGATGACCCTGATAAATTTCTTGACGTTCCTTGTGTTTACAAAACATTTTTTAAAAAATGAAAGAAAATTTGTTAATAGTTCCGTTAAGTTACAAATTTTACGCATATCTTGTAACAAATTTTGCTAATTTTCTTATTTTTCTGGAAGTGACTGTGCAAAATTTTATTTACTAAACTTCTAACAGGGTAGCGAAACTTTAGGACACAAAATTATTAACATTACTGCATTTAGCAGGATTTTTTTGGATATAAAGTGTCGCGATTGACATTTTTGTTGACCTTTCTCAGAAAAAGTTATATCCTAGCAAAAACATCTAAATAACGTACCAAAAAATTGACATCTTACATTACTTGAAAAATGAACTTCTTTAAGCGTTGTAGCAGTGTCAAAAGCAACGAAGAATTTGAGAAGCAACGAAGTGAAGAATTTTAAAAACTTAAGCCTCATCCTCGCATTAAAATTTGAGACTTCACAGATTAATCTGTTTGCATAGCTTTTTAATAGCTTTTTTAACCTCTTTTGTATGTTTCATGCAGAAAATATATTGATCGAATAAAATTGACACACTAAAATGCGAGCTTCGCATATAATTTCTACGCCCTAAATGACTTTGAAGGTCCGAATAAAAGCTATCTAGTAGTGATCGATAAAAAAGTGAGGTAGTTATTAATAACCGTCAATAAAGTCAATAACAGGTACCCGGTTCACTAATTAAGGTACCCGAAACCATTATTTGAAACGTTAAAAAGCGAGGGAAGTGAAAATGTTGGCAACTTCAACTCTATTTACTCGAGAAAACAAGAAATTGGAAATACCTCCAACAGTCGATTCAGTTTTGAAGGGCTTTCAAATAGCATCTTTTTCTCTTCGCAAAATGTATCGATGGCCAAAATTGGCTCATCGAAAATAGTACGGCTGGTAGTAGTTTAATCGTGGAAATTTCAAACATTTGTTTGCTGATTTATCTCAACATTATTAATTTTCTCGGACATTTGTGAACGGGTTATTGGCGTAAAAAGTGATGCCTATAGTCTTGTTAATGTATTTGTTTAATGAATATCATCATTGTGATTTTTCTGACTACAGAATACAATTCATTATTACTATTATTATTCATCACTGAAAAAGCTGAAGGATGAATTTTATTTTGAAAAAGAGAATTGGATATTAATAAAGATTTGATATTTGAAATAAGTCCTCACTGCAAACAAAATTCAAAGTATTATTCACTTGCAATCAATTATAACTTCTTCTAAATTCAGGTAATCAATCGCTCATTTAGAAATAGTATTAATATAACAATCCATCCTGCACTCTCGAATCGTACCATAAAAGTATGGACTCTAGACATATAGTTTGGCGCTTACGATTTTTGTAGAATTCATTAAGTGTACAGAAAACGTCAAAATGTACACAAATGAATAAAAAATACTTCTTACTCGTGGAAAATTGTACGGAATGAATTAATGCACTGCACGGATTAATTTATGTCAGCTTTGTTTGTTTTTAGGCAAGTTGACAAACAAATAGCAAAGCAGGAATGAGTTTATTTTGAGCTCCATGGGGTAGCGTTGTTTTTGTTTATATAAATGGAAAGAAAAAACAGACACAAAGTGAGGTTTAGGAATGCTAAAACGTAGAATTAAGGAATGAATCAAAATAAAAGGACAATCAAATTAAAATTCGTAAATCATCTTTCAAGAACAAATTAAATGCGACAATTCAATCTCTTTAAAATCTCTTCTTTGTAAATTTCTTTCAAATTTAGGACAAAACTGAGATAGGCTAAGCACAAGAGGTAAAAATATAAAAGAATAAAAGAATTAAATATCAATTTAGAAAAGTTTTTTAATTAATAGTTTTATCTCAAGTTCAACCCGCATATTTTAACAAAGCTTTATCGGTCAAAAACTGCATATTTTTTGCACTAATCAAGTAAACTAATTGTTAAAACCACATTGAAAGCGGTGGTACTATTAGGAAATTTTTCCTTGTAGGGAAAGCGTGACCTGTTATTCTGGGAATAACTCAAAATATTTACTTCAACTCTCGAAACAAGCCTCTTATCAGAAATCTTCACATCACTATCGTACTATATCCAACGGCTTGTTTGCAAGAATCTGAACAGAATATCACTACGTAAATTAATTGATTTGAAACAAAGTTATTTGGTCCAAATTTAAACTAAGACAACGGGAGGCTTTTAAAATATCATAAAATGAGATCACAATAAGAACAATTGGATCATGTAAACAAACTACCATGTACCCCGACATTTTAATAAACCCTTAGGCTGTTTAAAAACTACGAAGGCTAACTGGGCGGTGTGGGGGAGGGGGAGGGGTTTACAAGACCCAAATATAAAAGCGAAGAAAATAATTTTTAAGAGCTAAAAAATGGTACTTTATTACGTAATCACGAGTCAAAGAAATAAGGTTTTTGAAGCACTAAATATTGAAGAATTATTTTTTCGTTTAGTGGACAACAGAAAGCAATTAACTATTGTACATACTTGAAATCAGCTATTATTTCTTTAACTAAACCAATATCAGCTTTAAATTAATTATCAGCAGCACCCTCAAAACTGCTGATCAGCTACTGGCAAAGCGGGTGGGGGATTCGGTTCCCAAGTTTGTATGCTCGGTTCCTAAGTCTTCTCAAAACTAAATTATTTTAACTTTAAACTAGTAAAATAAAATCTTTTTGCATTATGTTCCAAGTCATTTTGGCGGTATTTAAAGTGAAGTTTTGAGCTTTCACCCGTTTGAATTTTAACAGGTATAGACCGACCGTCTTTATAATGTCGCTGAACCCAAAAAGCACATGTTAACGAAGTAAGGGTAGCAATTCTGTCTTTACAACACCCAGACTAACATAAAATGCATCAAATAATCACAAAGGTTCTTTTTCAAAAAGATTGCAATTTCGGTGAGGAATCTTCTCAGAGTTCTATTTTTAGAAGAGTTTTCATTTGAGGTCCAGATGCAGGGAAGCTGAGATGATACGGGCAGAGAATGCAAAAGTGGGGGAGGGGGGTTCCTCAAAGATGAGGCTGGGCGAGTGGGGTTTAAGGGATTATTGTGACATTGGAGGAGGCACTGCAGCTGAAGCGTAGTCCGCGGTTCCCGTTGAGTTGATGGCTGCCGATTGAGCTCCGACAGATGCCTGGACGGCGGCAGCAGCTGCAACCGCTTCCTGCTGCTGTTGTTGTTGACTTTGCTGTTGAGATACTACAGTAGTCACCAGTCCGTTCAGTTGCTGTTGCTTCAGGTGGTCCTCAAGAGACATTTGGAGGTGCGGGTGACTATGGTGGGATGAGAGGTGAGAGTGGGTTCCACCAGCTTGGGGTGTTGCGTAGAGGGCTAAGTGCTGATGTTGGTCATTGCCTGAGGCTCCGGTGGTTGCACCATTTTGAGCGGTTGCTGCTAGTGGCATGTAGCCCCCAGTGCTGGCCCAGTGGGGTGCCAGGTGATAGTGGGCGGTGTGAGGATTGTGGGCTCCAAGTGCACCGTGAGGCACACCAGCTGCGCCCAACCCATTGGTAGTTGGGGCTGCACCCATTGTGAGCTGGTTCATTTGATGGGCTAACTGATGGGCTAATTGCTGACCACCGGCAGGGTACCCAGCAGCTGTGACTGCAGGTCCGGTTGAGACTGGCACTGAGAAAGGTCCGCAAACGGGCACATTGCCATTGGCCATGGTCGGGGACATGACACCCTGGCCGACCGGTTGTTGGCCAGTAGCCGAGGTGGTAGTAGTCATAAGGGCGCCGTTAGAGTTCACAGCTGAGGAGAGGAGTGATTGGTCCAAGTGTAGGCCTGTTTGTGAGTATTGATTGTTGTTGGCAGTTGACAGCAAGTGGAATGACGTGGCGCTTCCCGGTTGAGCAATTCCTGCGGGGATTCCAGCGGCAGGCGCTCCAGCGGCCGGGTGGTGGTGGCCGTTCAAGGCACCGGTCGGTGACAATTGATGCATGGTTGCGGCTGCTAACGATTGCTGACCAAGCAAAGCGGCTGTAGCTAGGGAAGGGTAGGCGCCATTACCTGCGGCTGCTGTGAGGGGGTGACCTTGTGCTGTGAGTGCGGCACCAGTTGGCGACGTTGAAGGGTATCCGGCTGCCAAAGGTAGATGATGTGGAAATGCTGCTGCCGCGGCGGCTGCTGCGAATGCTGGATTGGCTGCTGCCAGAGGCAAAGCGGCCGCGGCTACTGGAGCAGCGGCCATTCTATTGTTGGCAATGCTGTGGTAGCAGAATCCATTCGGAGTCAAAATTGATGGGTCGAGCGCAGTCAGCCCAGTTAGGAATTCCTCCCCGTTTCTGAACTTGTTCTCTGGCTTTTTCTTCTTACCAGTATCGGCAAACTTTACTAGCAAAGGCTCTTTATCCACGGGTGAAGACAAATTTTGGGCACATGATGGTGGGAGCGGGTTTCCGTTTAGTTTGTCGATGATGTGTTCACAGATCTCTTTGGATTCCATGCGGGCGAAGCCAACACCTTTACTTTGAGTTGAGTTGTCACGCAGAATCCGGGTAGAGATCACGTGACCATAGCTCTTGAGCAGCTTCTCCAGTTTCTTCTCGTCGAAGCATCTAGGCAAGTTTGAGATGTACAGATTGGTGGGGTCCTGTTCTTGCTGTCGGGCCATCTGGGCAAGCACGCCTTTGTTCTGGAGAGCCACAACCGCTTTGAGTGCCTCGCCCTCATAGGCGAAATCAACAAAGCCGTACCCTTTGCACAAGTTAGTATTCTTGTCAAGTATCGCTTTAGTTGACACAATTTGACCATAGCTCTTGCACATGTCAACTAGGAACGCATCGGTTGTGTTCTCGGAGAGGCCTCGAATGTAGAGGTTAGTTTTACTCAGCTTCTCCCCACTGTGGTCATCACCACTTAGACAATACTGCGGGATCAATTTAGGCGAATCGGCCGATGTCTGCGAGTTATTACACGATGAGTTTGAGGAATCGCAGGCCGATGCCACAATAGCCTGTCCATTTACGACTCCTGAGGAGGCCAAGACATTGCCGGTGCCTCCGTTGCTTCCAAGATGAGCTCCGCTCTTCGCGGGGGAGTTTCCACTGCCAACGCTGCTTCCGTTAAGGTACACTCCACTGTCTTTTCCCGGCGATGAGAGGTCGGGCGAAGCAGAGTGGACCCCGTTAGTCTGGGCACCCCCTGCACCTCCCCCGCTGCTAGAGCGCATGTAGGTGCTGACCATGGTGGAGAAGTCTAGAGTAGGGTTCTAAACACATCAAAACGATTAACAAACTATCCATACGTAGCCATTTATGATGCATTATCTAGATAAGCCAAAATAAATTAACAACAATCAAATGTCAATATTTATGAATTTTCTCGACGAGAAATTTGGCCAAGCAAAAAATTCACAAAATAGAGTAGGTAATTCTATATAATGGTAAGCAGATGCACCTCATCTTTATCCCTTTTGCTACCCTGACAGGATAGCTGTATCGGGCTTTCTATCGAGGTGTGGGGGTGGGGTCTATGGTTAGTAAGAAATGAGTGATTTGAAATCATATTCATAACTTACGAACAGTTTTAGGATATTTACCGTTTGTGCCTCCCACCTTAGTAGGTGCATATTATTTGCCCCCCCCCCCGACGCACGTGCCTTATTTTTACATAATGATTTACTATGTAATGGCACGGGCTCTGTAATTGGGGGGCGCGTAACTACTGGGGGGGGGGGGGGGGGGGTTGGCACAAACGGAAAAGATCCCAGTTTTGATATATATATTTTATAAATATCCGAATTGGTATACAAAAATGGGCATATATATTCAACAATCATACCACTTCATTCAGTCATAGATAATATCTTCGTTCTATTTTTAATATTTTTAGAAGAAAAATCTCAGTCTAACAATCTGTCACTCGTATCCATTTTGAGAGCAATCAATTCATTCAATATCGAACATACAAATCTCGTCCTAATACTTGCGACCCAATAGCCCAATTACAATTCAGCTAATCTCCATTCTGAATATAAAATTAGCTCTAATAACATTGTCTCCAGCAAAAACACAATGAAAATATAAATTTAGTAACTTTGTAAGCCCCTCGTCTTATTGTCAAAAAGATGGTAGATTGCCGATATTGTCAAAAAGAAAAAATCAGTTAACTAAAAGTATTTAAAAAAATCCGTTGAGTCCCAACCCCCCCCCCCCCCCCCCCCTCCCCCTCCCTCACCACCTCCACCACCACTCCCCACCAAATGATCCCTTCCTACAAAACACCCAATGAATGAGACAAAATAGCCGAAATTGAAACCAATATTTCATCTGGGGGAGGGGGACATCAATCCTTACTGTGAAAGCGCCGAAAATAGTATTGTCAAACCTAAGTAGAAAATGTTCATAAGAGGTCAATACGTAATTCTAGCGATGCTGTATTAGAAAGTGGTGGTGGTGGTGGTGGCATAAGTTCTAATATGGCAGGCACATTTGTGTTTAATCACTTTAATCCTACCGGAATTAAGCTGAAGAGAGGGAGAGAGAGAGAAAGAGTGGTAGAAAAGACAGAGCAAGTCAAATGAGCCGTGTGTGTGGATAGGCCGTCAAAAACTGGGAAAATATGTGACGTCAGCACAGCTCATATAAAAAATTTAGCTCTTTAGTATAAATGATGAAATTTAGCGACAAGTTATAATTGCCAAAATAATGACAAAATTCGGAAAAAAGGTCTGGAACGGCCTGGAAATTTTTGGAACGATTTGCTTTCCCCCTGTCGAAAATAACAATTTAAAACATAAATTTACCCTTAAGTAGTATAGGTTAAATAGTTTTACCCCGAGCTGTTAACCTTGCCTTTTCTGTCAGACACAAATATTTTGGGTCTTTCCTATTATAGCCCCCCCCCCCCCAGCTTAGTGGCCAGATAACCTATAGCCCCCCCTCCCCCAACATGGTAATTATACCATAATAGGGGGGCTTAAATTTCATGGGGGGCTAGAATGGGAAAGACTCAATATTTTTGCTACCCTAATTTTGTTCACACGGGGGCGATGAAAACATATATTTGTTCACAGATAGAAGGAAAGAGATATTCCTCTTTATATTTTTATATAGAAAGAGTTAAATATAACTTTCAAAATTAGCAAACTCAAAGTACCGATATATTTTAATACATTGAATGTTGAAAAACGTTAAGTTAATAATTACATAAATTCCTTATCAGAAAATTAGTTTTTATTATTGATCGCGCTTTGTAAGATTAAAGTACGGCCAATTTAAATCGACTTACCATTTTTAGAGAGAACAACAATTACATGATTAACTACAGACGATATGGGCGGAGTCGCGACAAATTCCTAACCACTAAAATTGTTTGGCACATCCTTAATCATAACAACAACAGTAAACAACGAACTTCAAATCAATTTTTGATAAATGTTAATGAACCAGACCAAAAGGAAAACGATTAAGTTGGTGTTCAAAAACAATAAATTTTGTCAAAAATTACCGAAATCTTAATTTTTCAAGACGGTAAAGTAAGTCAAAATAGAGTAGCCGTATGAACAACAACAACAATGAGGAAAACAGCCCAAGTGCCGAATTCAAAGGGAAAAACTGCACTTAAATAATTTCACCTCAATCAAATTTGGCTAGATTAAAAGAATTTCCCACAAATTATTGCCTTTGCTCTGAAAAAAAAGACTTTTTTATCTCCGAATAAAATGTGTGTGTGTGTGTGTGTGTATTTGAACAAAAGAATCATTACGGATTAGAGGGACGGAATTTACACGTATAAAACAGTGTTAGTTTATACTCTCACAGCTAGAGGGCGGGGAGGGACCGTAACTGAGAAAGGGTGGTACAAATAGGCGGGTTGGGGGGGGGGGGGGGGGTAAATTACGCACAGTTTCATTCCTTCAAATGCTCAATAAACGTCTTCCCACATTTACCATTCACGTGCAATGCGCGTGCCAAGGTGAGGCAATAAAAAATCAATAAAATCTCTTAAGGTAATGTGCAATTTGAGCGGAACAATCGACCTTTTTAAGGGCTGACAGTTACCGATCTCCGACGGCATAAATATCAGACAGTTCTGCTCTTAAGAGTGCTCGTTATTAGAAACTGGTAGCATAACTAGAAGAGATTATAACATCATGGCCATTAATGGGACATCAAAATGGCGGACAAAAGACATCTCTAGGGTAAAAGCATGCTTACAATTACTACTAATTGACATCAGGATCTAGTAAAAATATGGAATCATTCTCAAAAAAGAACATAATAAAAGTTAGAGCCATCGAGAAATTGACATCTAATTTAGCAACAATTAGAATACAATTATGTAACACAAACTCTGGTAAAACTATTTGTCTAAATAATTAGAATATAATATTTTACAAAGTTGTTAGACAAATTTGTACGATTTGTGAAATATTTTCGCAAAATTCTGACAATTTATTTCAAGCACAATATCGAAAATTTTTCTTTAAAGGCTCATCCGATTCCAGAAAAAGTTTCAAAATTCCGAAACTATCGAGCCTTTAAACTCGGATGAAATAGGTAGCCCTTCATTTAACCAAAAATACTCTAGACAAAAAATTTCGTAATCAACAATCGCCTGGTTAGAGGGCAACTAATTTCAACTTCAAACTTCTAAAATCGAGCAACATAGGTATATCAAAAGTTACAATGAGAAGCTAAATCGGTCAGATTAAAAATTCCATAAAAGGCGAACTAAGAATGGCCTTTATAAATTTTATATATTTAGGTCAAGCGCAATTAAAGACCCCATTTCACAAGTTCACGCCCATTGCCTTCTGACCAATATCCCTTTATCTAATTGGATGAAAAAAAACAGGTCAGACATATTGATCAATTTTGCAACACAAAAATAGTGTAAAGCAAAACTGTTTTTTGTGTTGGTTGAAGTCGGTAACACTTATCTAAGAGCAAAGAAAAACAAAGGAGCATGAATAGAAAATAAGAATCAAAAGATTATGCTCCTATGAAAAACATAGGGAAACCAAATTTATCTATAAAAAATTAAGTTTGTTAATTAATGGCCTCAATAAAATCTCATACATATTTTTTTCCAAATTTGTTCTCCAATTTTGTTGAACAATTAATAGCAAGAAAGCAATAATTTGAAAACTTTACGATTATGGTCAGAATTTTTCTAATTTGATTTAAGTCACGATCACTATTCACACCATTTCAGTTGGAAAAGCGAAATAATAGAAACAATGGTAAACAATTGACAATCAATTATTGGTCAATTACCATCAACTCAAAATAAAGCAAAAAATGTTGAGAGTCGTTCAAAATCATATGATCAAATATTGATCACATCAAAGGTCATGAAAACTTGAAAAATCAAGAATTGAAGAACGAGTTGCTCTCAAACAAAGAGGCATTTAAAGAAGATTTGGGGACCCAAAATATACAAAGGGGTCGGTTTCAAAAAAAGTGACATGACCGTATTTAAGTTTAGGGCGCCAAGGCAATTTACCCAAATCCATTTTACCCAATGCCATTGTACCCAGTGTCATTATACCCAACCCGACATTTTACTCAATGAAATTTTTTACTCTATTTTTAAAATTACTAGAACGACTATTTGGCATAATAAAATGGCCCGTGGGACTTGATATTAAACTATGACAACCGAACATAGGATTCTTTGTCCACTTAAATATGTTGAAACACATTTAAACCACCGACCGTTAATTTTTCATCGGATGATTGAACAAAAAATAAAAGGGCATTGGGTAAAATAGCAATGGTTAATATAACTTGGGTATAATGATATTGGGTAAAAAAAGCATTGGGCAAATTGTGCTGACCGAATCACCGAAGTTCATAGTTGACTACTTAATTGTTTTTAAGAAACTAAGAAAATAAGAATCAGAAGATTATGCTCCTAAAACACAGGGAAACCAAATTTATCTATGAAAAATAATAAAGTTTGTTAATTAATGGCCTCAATAAAATCTCATCATACTTTTTTTCCAAATTTGTTCCCCAATTTGTTCCTACTTAATTGTTTTAGATTCATTCTTTTTTTTTAATCTTCAAAAATGTAAATTTAAAGTTATAACCACAACAAGAACGTTTGGTTAAATATTTACATTTTCAAAATCGCCTCGTAAATATATGAATAGTTTGGTATTTACACTTCAGTAGAAAAAATTCCTAAAGCCTCTTACTTGTCTATCTATTGGAACACGTTCAAAACTGCTCACAGTGCTTTTACTTTCTTGCAGTAAAAAGAAGCAAAAAACAGTGTACAGAACTAACTTCAGCTGCTTGAAAAATCTGAAACTAGTTTTTATTGCAAAAATAAGGCAGTTGTGCGAAAAATTAATACTATATGAATTTTCATTGGAAAAGATTTATCTATTATTTTCTATTTTTAAGATTCATTAATTAAAAGTTCTTTTACTTAGATCCGGATTGAAATGACAAGATGATGCACCTATGTTAATAAGACCGATAAATTTGAAAATTAGGAAAGACACAATAACACGTTTATGGGTCAACAGCAGGTTTTATTCAATTTTTACATTTTCAGGAAACTTAAACATTTTTAAACAAAATTTCAAAACCGGGGGGCTTTACTTACGTGAAACGTGTTGAGAATAATGTACATTTAATCGACAGCCAACGAAACTGAACAACTTTTGATAAAACTGACGAAACAGAAATTATGAATTTCAATGGGCGTTCTTAATACATTTATACGAATCCGGCATTTAAACCAGGAAAATGGCTAATCGCTTCTAATCAACACTGCCCAAACAAAATGGGGTATAAAATTTGACACGGGCAAAACGGGCGGGTTCACTCGGGCTTATTCAGATCCACTTGACTCCAAATGGGCAAATATAACGAAATGAACTCAAAAATGGGACCAAAAAACTGCAAGTAGATTTCTTTTCTTTTTTGGCAGAGAAATGCTGTACTAAATTGAAGGATGGTATTGAGAAAAAGAGATTAAGCGAAGAGATAGCAATAAGCGTAAGGGTAGGAAGGATAAACTGTTGAGCGCCCAGTTGACTTGACTGGGTTGTCCAAAATAGAGGGTGCTAGGGAGGGGGAGGGGGTAGGGTGACTTGAATGCGAGTGTCTGTGGGTTAGCAATGGGGGTTAAGGAGCTGGGCGGATATAGACGGAAAGAGAAAGGGAAGTCAGCTCCGTTGGTCAAGTGAGGGGGGCTAAATTTAAGGAAACAGGCACGCCAACTGAACGATTAGTTATGTCGATATTTTAGTAAAAGCGCTCGTGTAGCAAGCAATACACGAAACCCAAATTCACAATACCACATAAGCTGATCGGTTTTAATCAGAGGAAGCCAAGCCATGATTAGCAACTGCGTCAGATAATTCGCTAATTCTAACACACTTAGCTCTCTTTATTTCAACAAATATAATAAACAAAATACTCCTATCTGCTCAAACAATACTGTTGCTTTAATTAAAGCTGGTAAGAGTAATTAAAAAGATAACAAAAATGGCAGCTGTTGCGAACTTTTTATTCAATTGATTTTGGCATTATTTAAAACTATGATAAGAGCTGACTTTTCAATAAATCAACTTTCAAACTTGTTAAACTTGGCGATTAAAATTTTCAAAAATTCGGGTTTTTTGCGGTCACTTTAGCTTTCAAAAGCAGATGAGATGAGTATTATTTGGCGTTGGATTCAAAGAGTAATTGTTATTGATTTTGGGTCATTAAGTAACAATGGGTTAAATAGCCAAATTGTATTGTAATGCCTTTTATTGTCCCTAGCTCAATTACACCTTTTCACTCGATGGGCTCAAGCGCGTAAGCTTCATAGGGAGACAATTGGGGAAAAGGCAAATTGGACTTCCTGAGACAATAAAGGAGCAACGAAACGAAGGAGCTGACTATATTAAGAGCTAGTAGTAGGATAAGATAGGGTACGGCTAATTTTGTCCACATGCGTGACGCGTCATTTAGCATAAACTTTGCAGAGCATAAAGGAAAAGTGAGAAAACTTAAAAATATCCAAAAAAATAAATTTAACTTTTTTTGCAAAAAAACTTGCAAACCTCTCTATCTAACTTCACCATTAAAATAGACAGAAATTAACTGAAACTTCAAAAACTTAAAGTTGCTCATTCGAAAGCATTGAAACAACAGGTCGAAACAAGTATTAACTTGATCGCAAATAACAGCAAAAAGTTCTAACAACAAAAATGCGCCAGATTTAGTCAAGCTGAAAATGTAACAGTGATTATTCTACATCAGCCATCGCTCTTGAAATTCATCAAGCCGCCGCTTCTCGATTAGAAGCATTTACGCATCAATAAGTATAAAAAGTTGAACTTTATTTGTATGATTTTCTGCCAAACGGGCCATCGTCTAGGACACCTCAGATATACGCTATATAGCGATTAAAAACAATTTTTGCAGTGGATCTCGGTACCATGGGAGGAGAATATAGTTAGGGACAGGACAATTAGCTCCCTGCCCAATTTGGGAACCACAGGGGGCGGAGGCGGTGCGAGAAACAAACGAGGGGTGGTTGTGGCGATGAATACTGTCACAAACACACTATTTCTTTTCTTATCGCCTTTAAAGATGGGCATGACCTCATTTAATTATCACGCCTACCATTTTCCTTCTAATCAATTCAAAAATAGTCTCCTAATTATATAGTTGGAGCAAAAATTTTATCGCAAACTCTAAGGTGAAAATGAACAATTGATGTTTACCTGAATATCAACTGACGAAAGACCCATAATTCGCGCGAGTTGATTGTTCTGCAGTAGCAATAATTCCAGTAAATAATTTTTAACGTGGTTTAAAAGGGGAGTTTAAAAAACGAGCATGTAACTTCTAGCCGCGTAGTGTAATCTAAATCCAATTAACTTTTCAGAATCAAAAAAATTGTTCACATGTACCGTGTATACAATAAGAGTCAAAAATAAGTTCAGGTCAGCTAAGATCAAGGCCGAGCTAGAACGTCTTTTCAAGCTTTCTTTGCAAGCATTAATTTACCAGTATCAGTAAATTGTACATTAAACTACTAAAACTTAACAGATGGTCGAACTAAAGAGGGTGTTGGTTAATTCATAAGAGAGAAATAAAATCAAAATGAGGTGCCATCAAAATCATCTGCTTGATTGACTTCAAGTGACGGGTTGATAAGAAAGTTCCTTGGGCAAATAAAGCCCAATTTGCTCAAGAGTACAGATTAAATTCTGGATCAAAGTACCAAATATCTATCTCATCTACCACCCAAAAGAGTTAAGAAATTTGTCTCGCTTTTTACTAAACGCCTCAAAATACTTGGTCGACTCAAACTTAAGGTTAAATGGAAAGTTTTGATGTTAAAGTATCAAAGATAAAACTAATATCAGAGAAATATAAAATTAATAAAATCAAACTATATTTTCTTAACTTTATTTCCAAAATCAGAAAATGCACAAAATAAATGCAGCTTATATATAAAATGATAGGAATGACTATAGATATTTTCGGCTGTTAACTTTCCACTCAATAATTTTTATCTGGTTTGTTCAGCTTTTTTGCAAACAATGAAAGAGAAGAAACGATAAGGGGCTAAAAAGAAAACAAAAACAAACTCTTACGAAGATGAGCTTCAACACGCAACTTTGCGACTTAACGTCTATCGCTTCTTCGCTATAATTTGACTAATTTGTGGCACGTTTGATCTACAGTTTATAAACTTATTACTAATCCACTGCTAATCTTAATTATCAATCTACCTATCTTGGTCTGAAGGCCGTACGTACAAACATGCAACATACAAACAACTATATAATGTATTAGTCAAGTTTAGCCTTACTAATAACTCAACTTATAGTTCAAGTTTTGGCTTGTTATCTTTAAGTTATTTAGTATCACACGAGTCATTCAAGTCACGTGAAATGGTTAAGCAAAAGGTATTGAGAAAGGTATTTTGTTTTGTCTGATTTAACCGACCAGCCTGGTTCAATTAAAATGATTGTGTGGGTAATTGCAATTAATTAGGTGCACGTCAACTCACGTTCGTAAAATCACCTGGACGCCATTGAGTGATACTTTAACGATTATTAATTGATCTACGATCAGTCGCAATTTGAGGTGGCAACCGCGATTTGGAGAGAAAATCAACTGCTCTCAAGCAGAGCTTGACAAAAATTATATGATTAATATTCAACGCCAAATCTCTACAAACACACACAAAAAGGGCAGAAAAAATGCTGCAAAAAAGCTCAGCTTAGAGTGAAATTAGAGCTAAAACGCTAGCAAATTGATGCAATTTAGAAAATTTAAAGAAATTTTTAGCGCAGGCCATTACAAATATGCCAAATAAGTCGCATAAATGTGACAGTTGCATAATATAGTTAAGCAGAGAAGCAATAGAGTGCCAAAAAAGGAAGGAAACATAGCTGGGAAAATAGCAAAAAATTCACAAATTGCAGTAGCTACTTGGTTAGGGATAACAAACCAATGCAAGAGGAAGGAAAATAGGCAAAAATTGGGAAAGCGTAAAGTATTAAGGCAATTGGGCTTCATGATTAAAGGCATCAATTTAGAGGGGATAAATGAAGCTTATCGCATCGCTTGTCGCTGACAATAGTTTTCATGCATTACACGGCCACACAGCTCTGAGCTGACAATGAGGCAAAAATCGCGACTTTCATTAACACCAGCTTCACAGACATTTCTCATTTATCGGTGAATAAGATCAAAAAACTGAAAATCAAATTTCAATTAACAAGCCGACTTTAGCGATTAAGCGTAAGAAAGATTTCAAGCAAAGCAAAGAAACATTTTCTAAGCATATATTTTACAAAAGAGATCTTGGCAATGAACACCTGGATTTAGTCTAGCAGTTACAAAAATTGAAAGAAAACGGTGGAAGTATTGAGTGTATAACCGCATCTATCAAATCATGTCACAGAAAAAAAAACAGAAAAGTGAAAGACATTGAAACTTACACTTTCTATTGGTTGCAAAACATGCTGAAAATAAATTTCTAGAATCAAATGAAAAAAACCTAACCATATTCAAGCCAAATATGATTTATTTCTGTTTAATTAAATTAAAATCCAATTTTGACAGTTGACTGCTATATTAAAGCTGGCTCGGAAAAATCAAATCAACAAAATAAGTCAAAGGTTGGCAACCTTTTTTCATCATTGTTTCTTTTTTCAAAAACTTCGAAAAAGCAAAGGCTCGCAATTTAATAACTAAAAATTCTTAGCTCAAAAATCAAAACGCAGCGCAAAATAATTTAACTACACAGTTTCCTTTTCAGAGTTTTACTGACAAATGCGTTCATACAGTCGTCAATCCGATTAATAACTATCGTTAACCAATTTCCGCTGCTAAAAATTGTTAAAATAAACCAAATAACGTCGTACAATTTGCAAACGAACGACAGGCGGGGCAATTGAATTCAGAGGGGCTGTAGCCCAGATATTTTTCTTTATGTATGAAAAAGAATCTGTCTAGGGGGTATTAGAAACCACAACATCCGGCGTGCTGCGTGCTACACTGAAGCATTAACCGCAATTATCAGGCCCTTGTGTGATCCTATCTTACAATCGCTTTTATTTTCGCAACAGAATGATTTTTTGAAGAGTTATTTAGGTCACACAAAAACCAAGACGTCAAGAGTGACAAAGTTATTGCTCAAGACGAAAACGGTCAAGCAAACATTTTGCATTAAAAGACACACACGTTTACAATAATTGGACGCAAATTTTGACTAAGAGCAATTAAAAATTCTTATTTTTTTTTGTTTTCCCAAAAAAACTGGCCTACAAAAACCATATTTTATCAAAAATAACGTTTCAAATATAACGTTATCAAATATAACTCATAATTAAATACTTTTATAAAAATTTTGTTTTTCACCACTAAATTCTCTGATATCATTTAAGTAAGAAAAAACAAATCAATGCAGTTCTAGAAAGCAATTTAATAAGGAATTAAAAACTTTCATTTCCGGTCGTGGTAAGTTAAACTTCGTAAAGAACCGTAAGCAAAAATAGGAAATTAGAAATTAGTTCTTTAAGGAATTCCTCGAAAAACCCTCAAACAGACCTCACAGAAATTTAACACGGTTTTCACAAGATTTAACACTAAAATTCGAACAATTTAACCAGGGAAACGTATGGGGGCGGGGGGTGGACCGGGGGCTGATGTGGGGGGCAACCTCTAAGATCCACTCTTCACACCAAAAGTATAAGTCCCCAAAACTTTTTCTGAGAATCGAATACTTGGAGACTGGTGACCTGAAAGGCTCTAAGAGCACTTAATGCCCGCTGGGCGCTTCCTGTTTATCCCGTTTTCGAGGACGAAAAGTCAAATGGGTCAGACGAAAAATCGTTCAAGCAAAAAAATGCATTAAAAAGGCCAACAGGACTAATATAATTGCCACAAACTTTGTTTGAGAGCAATTAAACAGAAAAAGCTCATATTTTGCAACGAATATGCAGAAAAATGTAAAGAGCTATAAAAAATCTTTTCATTTCAGCTGTCTACATAATGACTAAATCTGGGCAAGTGATGTACTTGGACAAGAAAGTCTAAGGTTCTTCTAGGTTCACAACTGGGAGAGGGTGCTGACCGATATCTAAGCATTTTAGAGGAAGTGATAAGCTCTGAATTTATACTAAATGTGTTGAACATTATTCAGCATACTACGCCAATATTAATGTACAAATTAACCGCTGAAAAATATCTCAACCCCCAGCAACCCATTCGTTAAATAATTTTTGACAAAAACCACGACCCAGAATTGAGGAATTAGACTCAAAAGTACTTTCAGTTCAAGTATTTATGTGGCCTTTTTTTCTCTTAAACAATTTCAAGAATACGGATTTTCACAAAGCTTTTGTTAAAATAGAGTTCACACGTAAATGGAAATAATTTGCAGGTGCCTAAAACTATTAGGAGATATCCTCTTTTTAAATTATAACACATACAAGGGTCACATTTTCGTAGATGGGCTATGGTGAGGAATTCCATTAGACTAATTTGAAGGAAATCAACGGCCCCTATCATTTGTAAGGGCGTCAAAAAGGGGGAAGGCACCCCTACCCTAATTGTGCTTATTCACATCACCACCAATACAATTCACACCTCATTAACTACCATCACCCCAGCACCAAAAAACCTACAAACAAACACAAACAATTGAAAAAAAAAACATTTTGTTTATCAGCCAAAAAAGAAACAACACATGAAAAGAAAGAAAGAACTGCCTCAAAAGGATAAACTCTAAAAAGAAAAACAATAGGAAAGGAGGTTAAAATATATCAAAAATGGGTGAACAACTTGATCCAATCAATAAAGAAAACAACTTACCAAACAACCGCCACGCTCCCAGATAAAAAATAAACACACAGACAACTACAAACACTAATGCATTGCTTGCGTCACACACGCTAAGTTAATAACGAGAATAGACAGTTCACTATTGAGGTAAACCAATAGCTGGGAAAGGGAACAAAATAGGAAATATTAAAAATAGCGAATGAAATAAATCCAGTTGCCAATTTTGATTAGGAGTATTTTAGTTTAAATTTAAATCACGCTTAAAAATACATAATGTGCATCACCTTAATGGACCCATACATATATATACACATCTTTATGGTTTCGTGTTATGTGGTACTGAAGGTGTTGTTAGTCTGCAAATGACATGGCCATCATTAAAGGATAATGCACTACTATTTTTAGAAGACAGCCTATTGTTAAAATGCTTGCCTGAGAGAGAAGGGGAGAGAGAGAGAGAGAGAGAGAGAGAGAGAGAGAGAGAGAGAAAGAAAGAGAAAGCGGCACGCCTAAAAGGCAGGCAACCCTTGCGTAGGTAGTTCGAGTAGGCCCACTCGACCAGAATAGCCCGCTAACTTCATTATCCAAATTGAAAAAATATGCCCGCCCAGAAAACTATTCCGACATGTAGCGTGTGTATATACCTCTATCGAATCCAGATAGAGCCAAGGAAATACTATCCCACACGCTATTATCGTAAATAGCATTTTTCATATTGAATTAGTTGAAAAAATGGAAGAATTGGTTCAACAATGGTCATATGCGACCTGCGCGCCAGGTTTTCACGGAAGCCTCCGTACTAAAAATGTCTAATAATAAATTAAAGTGAATAATTTCCTTTCATATAATCACTGCCGAATACATTGAAGACAAAACAACTGGCAAATTCTAGAATTTCGTTTATCAAACATGACTACCATAATTTGCGGTGAATTTTATAATCTCTTTTCTCTAAAACTAGGCGGCCGAAAAAGACCACCAATATAACTATTTATCCTGCTGACTAGACATAGTTTATCTATCAAATGTATGTTCCCTCAAAAATAGCCGACATCATACTTCAATGAATCTGTACATAAAGACCGACAGATTAAAAGACCACTGTTTTAGAGCATAAATTTCCTAGATAAAAAAGCGATTGAAAACAATTAAGCACGCTTTGTAACACACAAAGCTACAATTGTTGTCAAAGCATGCAATAATACAATAGAAAAACAAAAAACTACAGAAAAATCGAAAACAGAGTGAGGCAAGTGAATTGCTCTCAAATGACGGGCGTGATGGGACTTATATTTTTGCCGTATCAAATTGGGTGGTTATGGGCGTTCATATTTCAAAAATCTCTCCTCGATAAAGAAAAATTTCTGAAGAGGATGTCTTATCAAACTTCCTGTTTTGGCCCAAGAAAAATTGATTTAAGGTAAAGATAATTTGGACATCAAATTTTTATTTTCAGCTGTATATTAAATTCATTAGGAGTGCCCATCTGCTGTCGAACGATTTTTAATTGGATTGGAAGACCAAGAAAAGTGAATATTTACGGACATCGCCATGTACATACATTATCATCAAAAAATGTTATCGCCACACGAAACGTATGATCAACTTTTTTACATACGTTAGGCATTTGGTTCACCACAGGCAACTACTACAATTAGCTTTCACAGTGCTTGAACTCTAGTTGCGGTTCAATGCGCTTGGAGTCAAGGCAAATTTTTCGATGTTGCAAGAGGATGTTGAAAAGATCTTGCAAGAGGATGCTAACCTTGAAAGAATCTTAAGAATCTTGCCTAGGGAATCTTGCCCCGACTAGGTTTCAATTTCAGCGTCCAAAAGGCATATTAAATTATTATATACCTTTTGAGAGCAAGATGTCTACTTTAACAAGCAAAATTACTTCTAACCCGTAAAAACATCGCGCTAACCGTAAAATCACTCAGGCGAGCAAAAGAATATTCTAGAAAACAGCCAAGCAAAAATTTTGCATTAAAGAAGACGCACAAGTTCACAATAATTGCTTAAAACTTCGTCCTAAGACATTTAAAATGCCTATAAATTTAGCACTAGCATTTTCTTTTGCATTCATTCAAAATTATTTAATCGATATTACTTGACTCGTAATTACGCTTTATTGCTCAATTTATTTTCTTATTGCCGTTTCATTTTGTAACATCTGCTGTACATTGAAGAATTGCTCACGAAATACACAATTAGTAAGAAATGCATTGAAAATTTTGCGGACATGACTGACGTTTCAACCTCAAATCACCCAAAAATCGAAATTAAATTTTCATCTCGAGAACAAACCCCCTTGGGAGTGCTAAAATTGCCCCCTCATATATATAGTCACTCCAAATGTTGTTTATTAATTGGAAGGTGAAAACCAACTTTTCTGCTAATTGGCAAAAATATGAATTGTAATCAAATACTAATACCACTCAACAAGGATTAAATTAAATGGGAAAAAGATCAACAAATAAATCGATAATGGCATTTAAAAAATGATTGAAAGATTTAAATGATTTTATATAGATAGTTTAACCAAAATCTACACCAAAAAATCTACTAAAAGAAAAATTAACAAACTAAAAATCAATTTGAAAATTCAGTCACCTTTTCAAATACAAAATAGGTCATTCCCAGTATTAACAAATCATTATGATAAATGAAACTTTGCTTAAATCATAATTGAACTGAATAAACCCAATTTTTGACTGAAAGGTAAACATCCTTTAAAAAAAGACTAACCGTCGTGCTGTTTATCCTCATTTTCTATGGAATAAAATCGAACGTCACTGCAGTGCACTGAGGATTCCAGTAAAAAGGAAGCGGATTGAGAGAAATCTTCCCTCAAAATTGTAATTGACAAGCAATTATTGTATTGAATGACGCTTATAGGGGAAACAATAAATAAATCAAACGGTACAACAACCGCCTGGCTAGTAACTATCTATCTACCTTAACTCAAACCAGCACTGCTTCGCTCCAAAATCAGGAGCTTAATCACAATACCTTTTTTAAATCTATACAGGTATTAACCCAATCAAGACTTGAATTGAAACAATTGTAAAACAGATGCAAGTTGGGAATTCGATTCTGGTTTAAAAGACTACGAGGATGGTTTTGTTTTCACCTGTCAAGCGGTCACACAGGCTAATTACGCAGAACAGCAGCCATATGAACAAAATATACCCACGTGAACAAAAACGGCAATACGTGATTAAATACTACGCAATAGTATTCGAAATAATTCCCCCAAAATTTGGAAAAATTACCACTTTTGATGGCGATTAAAACTGTGGGCTAAATTTGTGTTGCCCAGAATAGCAATCAACATAATCTAATATTTCAATTGATGTTTAATTGCTTCACAATTTGTTTTCGAGTGAGGCTTCTTTTATCGTAAGGTTAGAGCGCGGCTGATGCTTGTAAGGCAATTGTAGTAGCGCGGGCGGGCGGTAATTTGAACAAACGGGCCCTAAGTGAAGTTGGAATAATGAAATATTGATAATGAAAATTTGAATACAATTGAAATTTTAGTTGCTCGCAAGAAACATAGCACAAAACACAAGGCAGGATGGTGATAAAAAGAGAATAAAAATAACAAAAAATAATAAAGAACAGAGCTAGTAGAGAGAAAGAGAGAAAATAGAAATCGAAAAAGAATGCGAGAGCGGAGGGGTTAAGATGTGGGAGCAAACAGCGCAGACAGGAGAAAAAGCGATTGTTGATGTAAGAGATTAAATTACAAGATACAAAAACACAACAAATATTTCAATGGAGTAACAGAGCGAGAACAATAATAATAGAGTGTGCGACTAAAAGAGTGAAAAAACACGGGAGACGGAATAAAAACAATAGTACCGTTGTCGTTGTTTGGTAAAAAGTGAAAATTATGTTTCCCTTGAATTTTCTTTTCACCAATTTTCGCTAAATTTACTAAGATCTATCTACTTCGAAATGGTTACACGTGTTTCCAATTTACAATAACTAATCTCTTCACACACTCATACAACCACATCAACAAAACAAACTTTTTAATTTGTCGACAAAGCGATATTTAGCTAAGCAATAATAATAATATTAAAACTCTGGTTTAAGTACAAGTGCAATATTTCAATTATTCTTTCATAATTTAAAAGAGGATTAAGGCACACATGTGGCAAACTATGACGAACCTCAATTTCTTTGTGAATTTCAACACGTGGCGAAGTGCTAATGGCAGAGACATATTAGGAATATATCAATGTGAAACAAACTCAAAAATACAACTCAGCAAAAAATAATAATATTCAAACCGCGAGAGGCTGGCTATAAATCTACGCGTTAAGTATTGAAATATCAGTTTAAGGCTGCGTCATACTAGCTAGCTCGCATGTCCTCAACAATGCCAATGTTTGTTCACAACAGCCGCTACAAAAAAATCAACTTTCAGCGCTTTTTCTGTAAAATTGGAAATTTTCTGTTGTACATTTAATTTGTCAGATTTATAAAGACATAGATAGTATGTAGCTAGTTATACATGGGGATTCCCAGATTAAAAAATCTCCGTGATCTATGCATGTATTGACATCTGACACCGCCGGAACAGCCTTCAATTAGCTTTGAAGCCACTTGTTGGCTCAGCAAACAACTAGACTGTTACTGTTTCTGGTGCCAAAGATGTAAATGTTACAAGAAAATCGCAGCAGATATAATGGGTGTCACGTGTTAGCCAAAACGGGGGATCTTGTCAGTATTTTCAACTTTCATGGGCGTTCTCCTCCATTAGCAAAAAAGAACTTTTAATAATCTAGTTCTCAAATTAAATTCAAGAATACTTAACCTACAAACTTCTGATTGATTGAAACCAAAAATGGTTCCAAATAAATCTTCATTCATTATAAA
Organism: Convolutriloba macropyga; assembly: GCF_964194025.1. Classification (NCBI taxonomy): domain Eukaryota; kingdom Metazoa; phylum Xenacoelomorpha; order Acoela; family Convolutidae; genus Convolutriloba; species Convolutriloba macropyga. Next base: position 66,562,960 of record NC_134473.1, on the reverse strand, counting down.
TACTAAAGATACCAGCCGTCACTGTGCAGCCAAAAAAATTATACTCATGGTGATTTATTATCGAGCGATCAATTTTGATCGTTTATCTCTCGCAAAATTCTCAAATTCAAAACAAATTTGAGGGACATATAGGTGGATAAAGCCAGAATTTTACAGATCGGGTCAGAAAATTAGATTCAAGATTAAAGTCAGAAAACTAGATTCAATATCAGATTCAAAATTAGACTATTGCGCGAAAGAAACATTTTTTGCAAAACTACCGATAAGAAGTCTCGCGGGTTGCTCTCAACCGACTGGCAAGGGGTTGGCTTCAGCAGTTCAGGGAGGCTAGCTTAAGCGGTGAGCACGGCAGGGGGAGGGTAAAACTCTAAGAACCCCATTTTACTCCATGAATTTATGTCTCCAAAACAGTTTTGGTGAATCGCATAATCAGTGTCTAATGAGCCGAGAAACTAAAGCCCAGAGGGCGTAACCTATGTTAACCTAGTTTCTGAGGACAGAAAGTCAAAAGGGTTGGACAAAAAATTGGTCGAGCGAAGAATCAAATTTTTAAAAAATACCACATGACTAATTATTGCTGCAAACTTCCTTTGAGAGCAAATAAGGAAAGTTCAGAGAAATTGTGAGCCAAAAATTAAATCCTCGCGAGAATGAAAATCTTCAAAAACTCGATTTCCGCTCTCAATTTAGCAATGATTTCAGATCAAAAACCTATTTAAAAAAGACGCCTAACATAAAAACAACTTTGACTTTGTCCGTCAAGTATTATATAGAGAACTGCTGGCGTAAAATCTAAAAATCAAATGAAGTAGAAACTAACGTACACTACAACTATTTGGCTCAGTTGGAAAAAAATTGTTTTTGAGGCTTCAAACATTTAACATAAAACGCTTAGCGTCGGACGAATTGCATTCCAACGATAGGAGGAGTAAATTAATTTAGAAGGGCTGTTGTTCAGAGTCTTTTAGTCCCGTCCAAATATCCCGTCCTCAGAAAGTGCGACAACAGGATAACACTGGGATAACTTCAACACTGAAAGATGCCTTAAATTTACAAAAATTCTTCCGAATGCAAGCAACCAAGATCACTAAAAAAGTCAGAGGTCAAGTATGAAAAAGATACTTGAGGGGGAAAATCATCTACAATAAAAGCACAATAAGTTCAAGCAAGAACTTTGCCTAAAAACAAGCTTACAATGACTGCCTCAAACTTCGTTCGAGAGCAATTGAGTTAATGAAAATTTTGATGCCCTGTTCTGACTCCCTGAAAAGTTTGGTTTTCAAGCAAAAAAGTGCAGCGATTAAAATTTATCCAAAAAAATTTTTAGTTCGGCCGCATAAAGAGATGTGTGCTTGTTTTTGTTCCATCTTTTTGAAATTGCTCATATCAGGAGTCAAAATTCTTATTTTTATACAAATAACAACCGCATTTTACAAAGCTATCTGCATTTGATTATAATGATAAATTCTCTTGTTAGCTCTAACGACGCTTGCGCCCCTAGTGAGAGTACAAGTAGAGTTACCACATCAAATTGCTCTCGGACAAAAGGCTATAACTAAACCGGATTTTAAAATTCTATCTGCATTTGATTACATTGATATAATTTATTGGTAGCTCTAACGCTGCTTACCCCTATAGTTAGAGTACAGTGATGTTTTCACGACATCATATCAAATCTAAAAAAACGTCAGCTGCACTTACCTAAAAATCAGAGCATCATGAAGACGATAGAAGATTGAGCAGAAGAAAGACATCAGTTTAACAAGCTGATATCAAAATTCGTGACAATTTGGTGACAGCAATTTTCTTTGGCGGTCACAAAATTTCATCAGCAAGCTGATACAAAATCTTGTTTTGGTTGTAACAATTTTAGGAGGTTAAAAATCAAATTGAATCAGTTAAATGGCAAACATTCGATTTTGAACTTTCGTGACAATAATTTATATTTGAGGTAGCTATAACTAAAAAAACAGGTCACGAATTTAGAAAATGCCATTACTAAACTGCTGGCCAAATCGTATTTCAATTGGAACAATTTTGAAAAGTAGGGTTCTTCAACCATTCAACATAAAACGAGTAGCGTCGGACAAAATGCTCTCAAACAATAGGCGGGAAAAATTAATTTAGAGGGGCTGTTGTTAAAAAGTTTAGTCCCGTCCAAAATCCTTTTCGAACTATATTTTCACTACGAAACCTTAAAAACGTTATCCAAAAAAAATTAGTTCGGTCGCATAATGAGATGTGTGTTTGTTTTTGTTCCATCTTTTTGAAATTGTTCAATTCAGGAGTCAAAATTCTTATTTTTATACAAATAACAACCGCATTTAACAAAGCTATCTGCATTTGATTATAATGATAAAACTCTCTTGTTAGCTCTAACGACGCTTGCGCCCCTAGTGAGAGTACAAGTAGAGTTACCAGATCATATTGCTCTCGGACAAAAGGCTATAACTAAACCGGATTTTAAAATTCTATCTGCATTTGATTAAATTGATATAATTTTTTTGGTAGCTCTAACGCCACTTACCCCTATAGTTAGAGTACAGTGAAGTTACCACGACATCATATTAAATCTCCTAATAAAACGTCAGCTGCACTTACCTAGAATTCAGAGCATCATGAAGATGATAGACGATTTGAGCAAAAAAAACATCAGTTTAACAAGCTGATATCGAAATTCGTGACAATTTGGTGACAACAATTTACTTTGGCGGTCGCAAAATTTCATCAGCAAGCTGATACACAATTTTGTTTGAGTTGTAACAATTTTACGAGGTTAAAAAACAAATTGAATCAATTCAATTGCCCAACATTCGATTTTTTTAACTTTCGTGACAATAATTTATATTTGAGGTAGCTATAACTAAAAAAACAGGTCACAAACTTAAAAAATTCCAGTATTAAACTACTGGCCAAATCGTTTATCAATTGCAACAATTTTGAAAGGTAGGGTTCTTCAACCATTCAACAGAAAACGAGTGGCGTCGGACAAAATGCTCTAAAACAATAGGCGGGAAAAATTAATTTAGAGGGGCTGTTGTTAAGAGGTTTAGTCCCGTCCAAAATCCTTTTCTCAGAGGGTTTCGGACCTGCAACAACAGGATAACACTCGAATAACTTCAACTCTAAAAATTGCCTTAAAATTTACCAACAAAAATTCTTCCGAATGCAAGCAATTGAGATCACTCAAGTCAGAAGTCGAGTGAAGAAGTTACTTAAGACAAAAATGATCTACAATAAAAGCGCAATAAGATGAAGCAAAAATTTTGCATAAAAACCACACGTTTACAAGTACTGCCTCAAACCTCGTTCCAGAGCAACGAAATTACTGAAAATTCTGCTGCCCTCTTCTGATTCACTAAAAGTTTTTGTTTAGAAGCAAAATATTAAACGACGACTATCCGAACAATAACAAGAAACCCACTTCATTAGATACTGATGTATGTTCCTCTAATCTAAAAACTAAATTTTCACCACGAAACCTTTAAAAACGTATCCAAAAATAGACTTTAGAAGGGTCACATAATGAGATGTGTTTTTGTTCCATCTTTTTTTGGAAAATTTTTCAATACAGGGGACAAAATTCTTCTTTTCTTACAGATTAAAACCAAATTTTACAATGCTATCTGCATTGGATTACAATGATATAACTCTCTGGTTAGTTCTAACAACGCTTGCCCCCCTAGTGAGAGTACCAGTAGAGTTACCACATCATATTAAATTCCTAATAAAATGTCAGCTGCACTTACCTAGAATTCAGAGCTTCATGAAGACGGTAGAAGATTGCTTAGAAGAAAAACAGCAGTTTAACGAGACGATATAAGAATTCGTGACAATTTGGTGACAACAATTTACTTCAAAAAAAATTCATCATCAAGCTGATACAAAATATTGTTTTAGTTGTAACAATTTTGGGAGGTTAAAATTGAGCCAGAGTTTAATAGCCCAACATTTGATTCTTTCTTAACTTTCGTGACAATAATTCACATTTGAGGTAGCTGTAACTAAAGACTAAGAGGTCACAAATTTATATAATTTTATTACTAAACTGCTGGGTAAATCGCTTTTCAATTGCATCAATCTTGAAAGGTAAAAAAGTACGATTTTAAGAGCGAGTTCGGATCTAATGACTTTTTTATCGCTTAAGGCTGCTTTTCAATTTGGGCTAGAAGGGAAAAAGAAGCTTAGATTAAGGCTTAAGATAATATGGAAATCTCAACTTTGAAAGCAAATATCATTGCCAAACATTTTCGTTATCGGAGTGAACCAGGGGGACGCACTCAAATAAAAAACAGCAGCGGCACATAACTGAGGCACAAAATAAGTCCAAATTTAAGCCCAGTTTATTTGGCCAGCCCATCCATTTATTCACGCAACTCTCACGTCTTGTCTTTCTTATACTACATAACACGCACGAATTCCATCAACTAAAAATAAAATAAGAAACTGGGGATCTTAGCGGGTCGCAACTAGCTCAAAATTTACAAATTGGTGGAGCCAACCACAAACGCACTCCCATTTCATCACGCGGGCATTGCGCCTGCCCGGCTTTACACAAATATATGCCAAAAAGCGGGTAGTAGATTAAATGAAAATAGTTTAGCTAAACTTGTGCTCTAGTTGGTTAGTGAAAATATAATTTATTCATAAAGCATTAGGCATAAGGCCCTGGCAGGACCCTCGCTTACCCGCTCAAGATGCGAGATTAGCCGCAACAAGCATAACTAATGTCTCAAAACATTCACTTGCTTACCTGATTCTAGCCCCGCGCTGGTGCGGGAGGGTTTTCTCTGGATGTTAAAGGCTGGATAGCGTGAGGAAGGAAGGGGTCTGTTCCAGTTTAGATATTCTGGCCGAGTCAGTCGTTCAGTAAGCGAAAAAATGGGAAGCACTACGGGAAGAGAAAGTTAACAACAAAGTCAACCCGAGACCAACCCAGGCACCGAATAAGTAAATAGACAGTTAGCTAAACAATCACTAACCAGGTTTATTGTAACCAATTATAACTAGAAGCCTTCCGCATTTTGCGGTCACGAACGGTGGTTCAAAAAGTCCGTTTAGGTGAGAAAGAATTCTATGCGAGTCAGAGATGAAAGATCACTTCAAAAGAGATAAAACTCAGCGCATAAAAGAAGAAAATGAAGCAGCAGTTGGTCGGTTAACTAGAATACGTTAGTTAGTAGTTAGGTTAGTAAGTAATGGAAATAGGAAAAGCGCCCAAATTGATTTCACGAGGAGCCACTTTCACCTTACTACAGGTAAATTGATTGACTTTCTGATGCTCTTTTACCCACTCTTACGTAAATTCAGTGCAAGAACCAACAAATCGAACTAGCTGTTTAACTCCTCAAAAACAGTACGTGACTACCTGTGCCTCTAAGCCTTTGAACACAATCAATATCAAGTGCGCCAACGCTCCGGCGGAATAATAATGCAATCAAACAATTGATCGATAGATAAGGTATGGGGGAATAACACACATACACACTGCAAAAAAGTCACAGAGTACCGGTGCCTGTGTTCAGATCAATTCATCTACTCATTGTTATGCAATTTCACACAAAGCACGATAAACAAACGTACGCTCAGTGAAGGCTGGAGCAAAAACGTCAATTTCAAGCATAAAAATGATACAAAACATTGATCTGTGTAGTATCGTAGCAATCGTATTCGAAAAACGAACAAGTCATTGGCGGAAGGTGCATATTAAGCGGTTATGTTATTAGTTATATCTAAAAGTAGAGAGATTAAAGATTAACTAATAAAAGAGGCAAATTTAATTCGCTCCTTTTTTCCTAGCCAGACAGTGTAAAGGTATTGAGGGGGAAACAATAGAGCCCTGATAAATCCCCACATGGAACATTTCACACAAACAAAGAACCCTCTTATTCCCTGTTCTACAATTCCTTCTATTTCTGTTCTATCCACTCAATCTTAACCAAAAACAGCAGCAGCAGTAGTTGTAATTTTAGAAGTGTTCTAGTACTCCAGCAATCAAAAGCTCACACTAATTTTACAATGCTTCCATATCACATCAGTTATATTTATTACTCGAAACAATAACTGAAACGGCAGAGCAATAAACGCTCATATCACTCATTTATCAGATAATAGACAGCTGGTAATCGGCGACACTACTTCTGCACATCACAAAAATATAAAAAATTTATTCGATATGCTATTTCACTTCCATCAAAATGACTTGAATGAACGATTCTTGAATGACGCACAAGGCTCAGAATTTTAAATTGACACATCAAGCCACCAGGTAGAAATAAGCCCAAAGCGCCAACATCCCTTCCTAATAAAAGTACGTGCATGCAAAGTACACGAACTAAACTAAACATACCATGCTGAAAAAAAAACAATTTCACAACAGGTAATGAATTTAAAGGCTTTCTTAACAATGATCACCTACCGGTTTCTTATAATTGAAAGTTGATGCAGCATATAATCCGACAAATTTTCAGAGTTCTAGACGATTTTGAGCACAATTAATGTGGTCAAACAGAGCAATAATGAAAACATTAAACGCCAATTAGGTACTGAAAACCTGGAAACCAGAGCAATAAGCATCGCCACCCACAAAAGCATTGCAAGCAACGTAAGTTAGGATTAATTCTGAGCCAATTGTAAACTTACTTTGAAACGATCACTTGAAGAAAAACTTATTTCAAGGCAAAAAACAACCATTATTGTTTTGAACGAAATGGTCTTTAAAGATAGGCGAGGTCTCAACGCTTAGGCGGGGTCTCAGTTTTGTAGACTGCGTTACGTTAACCCCGGAGTCAATAAATGTAAAACGACATTTTTGCACCAAAACAAAAAACATAACCGAATAACTTCACAAGAATTGCTCTCAAACGACCTGTGCGGTCTTATGTAGCCTGCTTCATTGTGGGGATTCAAATGACATCATTAGGGGTTATTATATACCACTAATAAAATTAAAAGTAAAAAATGACACAGCACGTTTCATTTGACTTCTAGTGTGAAACTGCCGCCACGTGAGTTCAGCGGCTGAAAATTGCGAATGAGAGAGAAACTTAAATCACACAAAACAAAAAGTCAAGGGCGTAAAAGTCACTCAAAATTCCAAAACAGTCAAGCGATAACTTTGCAAAAAAGACAAGCACGCTTACAATAATTGCTTTAAACATCGTTCGAGAGAAATTAAAAACATGCACTGATAGCGTCAGATGAATTGCTCTCAAATAACAAACCGCAAATTTAATTTAGAAGGGAGAAAGCTTAGAAATGTTTTATGGGAGAAAAACAAGACCGCCCCCACAGGTATTCAAACCTCACACCTTCAAGTTGTCACTCTGACACTCTTAACCACTCCTGTGTTAACCACTCAGCTACAATGGCTTTACTTTCCTTTCACTCACAACCGCTTTTTACCAACGAACTTAATTTGAGAACGAGAGCAATTTAGATGGCTAAAAATTGATGGTCTTAAGTGTGAAAAGAAGTCAAAAATTTTCTAGAACAAAAGCGCAAAAACGGTCAAGAAAAAATTTTTCATACCATAAATATACCATAATGAGGGGCGGGGGCTATAAACTCACGGGGGAGGGGGGCTATAAAGGGAAAGACCCAAACAGTCATATCGGTTTTCTGAAACCCTGACACTCCTTTACTACCAATCTATTTTTTCTATGTATCAAACGTTACAGCTCTTCGAATCTTAAAAACAAACATGAGACTATAAACAGTCCCTATTTATAGCTTTGCGGCTGTGATTTGCATACGCAAAATTTTGCCAGGAGACTGATTTGATGACACATAAGTGAATAAGAAATTTCGTCAAACTGTCCTGCAACCTAAAATATAACAACAATTGATTAATGGAAAGAGCATCCTATAAGGTTCGGTGAAATACAAAATATTTTCATAAATATTCTTGCGAACTAATATCTAAAATCAAAAGTTGCGTATTAAAAAGATCATATTTCAAGTTTATCAGGAGCATTTACTGTTCCAGTACAACCTCTTTGCACTAACTTGCAATCAAGTAATGCTTTTTAGTTGACAGCTAGAAACCCAAGTGCTCTCGTATAGAAATATGAGACAAATTTTCATTCAACTTTCTCATGGTTGAAATTTAAACTGCTGTTTATAAAAATGGAATGGAACATATTTTAAACAACTAATGATGATTAGCTATGCCCTGCAACTCACTCATTGACAAAATAATTGCACAATTTGTAATTTTACATGGTGAACTACCAGCTTAGAAAGCACTTTTAGCCAACATAACTTTAAAAATTTTGGCCTTTGAACTGATAAGACTTTAAACATAACGTTGGCCTTTAAACTGACAAGCTTAATTACAGAGAAAATCCAAATAGAAGTTGGCCAGTTTTCCATAAGCAGCTGTATTTTAAGTTATTTGTTCAACCTGCTCATGTCTCCATATTTTGAAGAAGATTTTGCATTGTGAATTCAACAACTTTCTGAGCAATTTAAACATATTTCACGTGGGACTCAAAATACAGGATCTATTCTGTTTCGCCCCATGTTTTTTTGCGCCTCCAATTACAAATTATATGTTGTTATGTAGCGTGTTACTATGTAAAAAAATAGCACGAGGGACTGGGGGCGTAAAAAATATAAGCCCACTAAGCTGGGAGGGCGGGGGGGGTGTCAAAACAGAATAGATCCAAAATAGAGCTGCTTATGGAAAACTGGTATCTGGGTTTCCTATGTAAGTAAGAGAGAGAGAGAGAGAGTTTAGGCTTCTGTGGGTCTTTCCACATGGGTTTGCACCCTTCATATAACGACTGAGCTGAGCTTCTGCACCGGGTTACAATGTCCACAGCTGCAGTTGAAAACCCAGGAACATAAGTAAGGTTGTCAGTTTATCCAAAAAAAAATCTGACAAAATTCTGATGATTATTCGTCGATTGACAAAAAATCAAAAACGGCCAAATTCATGTTGACTAAAAATGGCTTCTATATAACAGACAGATTACCATGTAAAATTGCATTTCGTACGTTTTCTTTTGCTGAAGCGCGTATATATGAACAGGTCTTCCACGTTACAGCCTCCTTTTTGTGCATAGAACCCTAAATTACTGTGAACACTTTAGATTGGGGATTATAATTTCCCGACCGATGATGGCTATAATGGGAAAGACCCCATTTAACATGTATCAGTTAAAAGGAGGGAAAAGGGGAAATTATCCACCCAAAGACGAAAAATTGAGCCCCCACAATGTACCATAACAGCAGCGTATTTACATTCACAGCAAACCCGCAATTAATTTTCAACTTATGGAGCCTCGCTCAATTTCGAAATATTAATATAATAATAATACAATATTTAGGGAATAACCAAGGGAAGTTTTTTAAGTTCCCAAATCAAACGTAACCGTCATTTAGTTCAAGTTTTTTGATGTTTCTACAATCAGCGCAGTTGCATCTCAATCGCCAGGAACACAAATCCATCTCGTTGAAACTGCAGTTGAAATACCTCATACGCCGTCGAAATGTTCGTCTTGTAATTGCAAAGCTTGGCCACATCCACAACGAAATACTGTCTAAAGAGGTCAGCCAAAGTCGCGGCCCGCAGCCAAAAGTCTCCTTCTTGCTTGTTCCGCTTAATTTTAATTTCTTTGCACTTGTATTGTACTGCTGATCTTCTCTTATCCATCTTCACAATTTCCACTTTGGATTTCCAGTCTAGCTGAAACTTGTCGTTGACAATGGAAACAAATGTTAGTAGAACCAGTAGCTCATGATAGAGCGATACAGGAAGAAGTTTCAATTCTGGAGTCTTTCTTTATAGCCAATAGGACAGTACTTTGAAATCCATTTCGAGGTTTTCTTTTGTACACTGTCAATAATTATCACGTCGTTCTCGAAGCTTTCCACTAAATTGCTTCATAGGACAAATTCGTTAAGATGTAGCCCTTGTAGAGATTCAAGCCTGTATAACTGTCTGCAGATTAAGCTATTAGGTCTGTTCAAATGGAAAGCTGTGACGGCTTTACCGCAACAAAAATTGGCCTGTGAAGTCCATGTTAAAGAACTGTGAACTATGAGGCCTAAATCTTTTTGAGTCGCACGCTCTATGCAAACTGACACGTCACCCTTGAAGCCTAATAAGCTACAATTGGTGTTGCGACGGTGTAACTGACATTACAAGCTTGTTTGAATATGGCAGATGATCAGCCTTAAAAGCTTGGTTCAATTGGTTATCTAACGTTAGGTTATGAACACAATCAGCACAGTTAGTCAATACAACATCGAGTTGCATTGAGCCTTCGTTAATCGGTTGGGTGATGTTGTTCTTCAGTACAAAATCTAAGACTTGTTTTTCATCTGGATCAGTGGAATAGCTTTGTGTCCATTAGGTTCTACTAAAATTGATGTCGCCCACTATAAACACTGCTTTATATTCCACCAGTAAAAATTGACTAAAAATTTAAACTAACTGATCTGAATTATGATGATAAACACGTGGTTTTTGGAGAGCTATACAGAGAAACAAAGCGATACTTTTGTAACCGCTTTGTATTTTCAGGACAAAAGCATCCTCAATTAAAATCTCCAGCTCCAATCTCTCAGGACTGATCTCAGGTATGACTGCAATCAAAACACCACCATGTATAGTGGCTGAGCCGCTTTTAGTGGATCCATCTTGGTAGTGGATGATGTAATCGCCAAGAAACAAACACGAATCGGTAATATCATTTGTCAACCAGGTCTCAGTCAAACAGACAATGTCATATTGAACGGTTATCTGCAGCGCATTGGAAAAATTTGTTGAATGTCAAGAAAACATATCACATTGTGAAGCAGAATGCGTTTTATCATAATTGCTTCAGAGTCTAGTCATTCCGAAGCCTCAGGTGACTGGCCCTTCACTTCCATCATCCAACTATCATTTTTTCTAGCATAGTTTGAAATCTTTTATTCGAACTTTTCTTCTATCAGTTCCCTCATCTATCAGTTTTTTTGTGGCGTTTCAAGGTTTCAAGCTCGAGCCTAGCTTCAGAAGGAGTCAATTCGCGGCTCACAAACACTTGTCGTTCAAAACTTCTCAGTTTGGCAACTGAAGACAGAATGAGTCGTTTTTCCCAGATAATAGAAACTTTCATTATTATAGTTTGAATTCTTTCGCTTCTGAACGTCCCAATCTTTTTGAAGTCCACAAACTGTGCTTTGACTTCAAGATGACTGCAAAACTTCAAATTTTCTCTCATGTACTGCTTATGACGATCTCTTGCATTTTCAGAATCAAACTCGGTAATCGTTCAAATTATAATCCTTTCCGGAATTGGTTCCACTTTGGGAGGATTCTTTAATGGCGGACTTTTGTCTCGTAACTCAAAGTTTTCTCTAAACTCATTTAACGCTTTTTTGATTTCATAAACTTCCTTGCCAGTGATTTGAAACTTTGTCCTTTTTCTGCTTTGAAGTCTTTGAGCTGTTTTCTACTCTCCATAAGCTTGACATCCTCTTTAACTTGAACACATTTTTTACATTGTAGGAGCGCATTAATGCCTAATTCTCTTATACCATCGATGGCTACTTGTGATAACACCGTACAATTTGTAGTCAATTGCAACTTCTTTTCACAGGTGAAACAACTGAAGATAGCGTCACTTGAGTCGAACGCTTTTTTACAAGTGGAACTTACCTCAGTTGATTTATTGTCACCTTTATTGTCGAGATTGCTGACTTGATCTTTTTTGGAGATGCTTCCTTTCTAAGAATTTCCTGTTTTAACTTTAAGATTGATTACCAGATTTTTCTCCTTCTTTGATTTTTTTCGACAACTGCCGGTGTTGTTTGTTGTTTCTTCTTTTGAAATATGAATTGTTTGAGATTTTTTCGATGACGATAAAGAATGTTGAAAAGGGGAAGCTGTAGTTTCACGCAGGGGTGAACATTTCGCAAATCACTTAAAGTGTCGTCACTTTTATTTACGATTTGAGAGAAGAGTTTTCACGTCATTAACCCAAAACTTCTTGTTCTTCAGCAGCTCGAAGTAATTCGGAGCAACGTATCTTCTAGCGTAAATCACAGCAGATATTCAGTCACCGAATCCGATCAAGATTCCTTTTAATTCGTCGATGTGACAAGGAGTATTTCTGTTAGACTTGTGACTGTTAAGAGTTGCTCACAATATCATGCCACAAAACTGTCAGTTCGTTTTTCGCTGTCTTCACAATGTTGTTCGCGTGTCTAGCCTACCCTTCCAAATAACACTATAAGTAATAACAACCTGTCTCACTTTTTTACCACGGCAGCCAGAGAGATAATTGCTCTGCTTAGGAGTGCGAACTTATCTTCGTGGGGAAACTTAGGGACCAGTTTCCCGAGTTTAAACAGGTTATCCCGTTTCTCTTCAAGAAAACTCAAATCCATAGGACAACTCAGCAAAAGATTGCATAAAAAACCGACAACCATTGTACGAATTGCTCTCAAATGGCATGAGAGGGTTGAGTTTGATTGTGCCTATCTTAGAAGAAGTAGTCGAGCAGGATTCGTTGGGAAACCTTTGTTTAGCACAAAAAATTCAGTCCAATTTACAACAGTTTTGAGAATTTATGGCAATTGCCCGATCTGAGTTTTTGTCTCCACGTTCATTTATTCTTTTCAAGAAAGTTTTTGCTATAAAACTTCCAGTAGATATTGCTAATTTTTTTTAATAAAGACAAAATTTTTGATACATTTTCAACAATTTGATAGACATTTGGTGCGGAAAAGATTGTCATTATTGCGGGATACTCAATGCATTGAACTCTGACCTCAAGTCCACACAATGATGTCACCTCAACAGTGACAAAAATGCGAGGATAATTACTTCTATATAAAAAGCAAATAGGCAAATTGTCAAATAATTTAGACCGCAGCGGTAGCTTGAGTTGGTGCTGAGTATCCCTCTTGTTATATGTGTGATATAATTGACAGTAATTGAGGTTACTAGCAGTTCAAATGTAATTGATCCATTTTTACGAAAAACATTTTGCTTTGGTTGTATGTTTTGGTTGTAATTTGCTGTGTGTTTCATTCTTTGAATACTCTACTGATTTCGCTAATCTTCCAAAAACACGGATAGGATCTTTTGTAAAAAATGATCTGGAAGTTCAGTTCTGAAAGGTTGAAAGCTTCATTGACCAGCTTGCAGTTTTTTTAGATCATATCAGACCTGGTTTTCTTTCTTGCCGAGGAGAGGTAATTTTGATTTTTACTAAGACATGGACTCTCAAAACTTTCTTTTCGAAACTGCTGAGATCCATATCACTGATTTTTTAGGTTTGATTAAATTTTTCCTAATATTAGTGAAAGCTGCAATTATTGCATTCGGTCATTCTTTTAGTCTCCAGGCGTTTTATCATGTTGGAGTTAGACAACAAGGTCTGAAGCCGTCACTTTCAGAATAGTTGTCGTCTTTCATCTAGCCAATTGTATCATTGCTCTTATAAAAATGTCGTGTTTCTGAAGCAGTATGGATTGGCATACTTAACTTATGATCGTGCCATCAAGAGCTTTACAATCTGTTTTTCTGAAGGCAAATTTTTTGTTAGCAGTGGCACAAGAAACTTAAATTTGGTAGTCTTTATATAACGAGTAGTCGATAAAGCAATGAGTTATTAGTTCCGGATTTTTGACGCGAAGAACATCTGGCTGTGTGACAGAAGTGTTGTAGTTAAAATCAATCGAAAACTCGAGAAAATTCTTTCATAATCATTAGCTAACCTAGTTTTCCAAAATATGCTTGCAAATATTACATAACGTGTAATTATAAAAGATGAAAAATTGTTGGTTGCTTTCAATTTTTCAGAAGTATTGTGAGCATCATAAACATAAAGGAGAGCAGCTGTATTGAGTGAAAAGAAAAAAAAGTAAAGGGAAGGAATACATACCTGAATTCTAAATTTCCCACCGCATCATGAGAGCACTATTAGTATGTAACAGATTATTGCATTTCTTGCGTCGAAAAGTGAAAGCACAAAAACGTCCATAAGGTTCAAAATAATCTGTTGTAGTCTTAAATTCAGCCAAAATATTCAACTCTTACATTACGAATTTGATGTGAAGGCTTAAGCGTTTGTCCCCCGACCACATTTTGTCTGACAGGAAAAAAAAAGATCATTGAGGCAAAAATTAAGACAGTGAAATTTCTAGAACAGAATCAGATATACAAACTTTTGCGCTACTGAGAGAGAGAGAGAGAGTGGAAGGCCTAATTCCCGATTAAGGGCCAATAAAAAAATCAATGAAATTCAATTCTACTATTTAACATTTACAAAGATTGTACACGTGGGGAAATTGCCACAAACAAACCACAAGCATCGAGAACAGTTGTCAACTCATAGAAAGATGGATTCAATAAAGAACAATCTTGTTGATCTTGAAGTTGCCATCATCGATTATCTCTTGACGATAGAAAAAGTTCTTCTTGTCAATGGACCGTTTGTACAACGATCCAGGTGCTATTTTACGTTTGAGTTTGAGTTTCTTCGTCTTTTCGTCATACCAATAGGTAAAAGTTCAACATTTTCACAGAAATTGCTCAATAGCATCCTGTGGGCCCAGAGAATAAACAGTAGGCAGTCCTTAACTTGGATTCAAAAGGGCATCGGTAGGATTTTATGAGTGAGAAGAGTGTCCAAGTAGTTCCTAGAGCTCCCGTAAACCAACCTCAAGCACTTTTTTGGGTATTCTCAAAAACCTTGAGGTCTGCAGGGGACAAGCAACAGACTTGAAAACCACATTGGACTCTTAAAACAACATACGCGACGTAGAGCTTTTGTTTGATATCTGATGGAATACTCCAAGGTATAGTATTCTTGAACTTGTAGAAAACTCTGAGGCTGTTGGTGGCTTTACATTGAATGCGCGTGTTCCGTTTTTTTCTTTTGACTTAAACTCCAAGATCCTCCACGCACTCCTTTTGTGGAATTGTGATGTTGCCCTACATAAAAGAAAATCAATGAAATTCAATTCTACTATTTAACACTTACAAAGCTCTTACACGTGGGGAAGTTGCAACAAACAAACCGCGAGCATCGAAAACAGTTATTGAAACATAGACAATTGGATTTAATGAAGAACAATCTTGCTGACCTTGAAATTGCCATCATCGATTATCTCATGGCGATAGAAAAAGTTGATCTTGTCAATGGACCGTTCGTATAACGATCCAAGTGCTACTTTAAGTTTTAGTTTGTGCTTCTCCGTCTTGTCATCACAACAAGAGATAAAATTTCAACATTATCACAGAAATTGCTCAATAGCATCCTGTGGGCCAAAAAATGAACAGTCGGCAGTCCTCAACTTGGATTCAAAAGGGCATCGGTATTATTTTATGAGTGAGTAGAGTGTCCAAGTAGTTCCTAGATTTCCCGTAAACCAATCTCAAGCTCTTTTCTTGGGTATTCTTAAAAGCACTGAAATCTGCAGGGGACAAGCAACAGACTTGAGATCCATGTTGGACTCTCAAAATAATATAGGCGACGTAGAGTTTGTGATTGATATGTGATTGAGTACTCCAAAAAATAGTATTCTTAAGCTGGTAGAAAGTTCTGAGGCTGGTGGCTTTACATTGAGCGCGCGTGTTCCGTTTTAACTTCCTATTGACATAAACTCCAAGATCCTTCACGCACTCTTGTTGTGGAATTGTGATGTTGCCCTACTCTAACATTGGCTCGCGGTCTCAAAAGAAATACATAAGCCCTATTTCGCGTTCACTAACATCCCGTTTGCGTAATTCCAATTGAAGAAATGTACAAGACCATCTTTGAAACTCCAGGAGTTGAGTACTAGTTTCGCATGATCAGCGAATAAACCCATAAAACTGTGGAAAGGGAGACACGCCAGGTCATTGGTAAAAATCAAGAGGAGCAGGGTTCCAACTTCTGAACTCTGGTGTACACCACTCAAATATCTTGTGTGCATCAAAGAAAACCCGTTCTTTCGTACTGTTTGAAATCTTCCCAGCTGTTGGTTTCAAAGAAGGAAACAAAATTTGAGTCAAGACCAATTTTTCGCAGTTTCACCAGTAGAATGGAATGTGGCACACGATCAAAGGCTTTATCGTAATCGAAGAAAATCGAGAAGATTTTTTCTCGCTTGTTGAGATAGAGGTAATTGACGCATTCTAGGAGCTCAAAAATTGTAGATTTCTTTAAGTGGAAACCATGCTTTGTCAGATAAATTTTATTCTTGAGTAGATCAACAAAAAACTTGTGGAGTAATTTTTTGAATATCAGTGAGATCTTTGGCAGCAAACTAATTGGACGGTAATTGGTGATCTTGTTGCGGCAAGCTCCTTTGTGAAAAGGTTTAACAAATGAAGATTTCCAAATTTCGAGGAATTGGTTGTTCAGGATTACGCAATTGAAAACGATCCGGAACCCTGCTGCCACCTGGGTTTCTTCCAAATCATCAACAACTATAGTGCAAACTGTTCTCCAGCGGAAGTTTTTTGAAATGTAATCATAGGAAAGCTTAATATAGCTCTCTCGCAGCCCTCTTTAGGCTTTAATTGCGGTTTTGCTATCGTAGGGCGCCCGGTGTAATTAATAATAATCCAATGTTTTTGCAATCTAAAAGCGCTTGACTAACTAGTGTTAACGGTTACTATTAAAGATGTTCTCTCGAATGATACCAAGATGAGACTGAAATTAATTTTTACACGAAGAAAGTTTTACACGAAGAAAGTGGAGAAAATTCCCGCAAATAATGTCCGCAAAGAACGTGAGTGAACGAGAGGTGTTAGCAGAGGGGCCAAATACCTCACGCAAAATGGATTGCTAATAGTACCATATAACAAATGAAAGGATTTTTATCATGAAAAAAAATACCAGCAAACACAAATACAGTGACGTGTTGGATCGTCAGCCGGAAACAATTTGCTACGATAACATTTAAATAAAAGACGAAAAAAATCAACCCAATTCTTTGAAGTGATCAGATGAAATTGAGGACATCCGGCGAAAAATTGAGGACATCCGGCTCTCACATTGCACTTTCACATGGTTTAAAAAAGTTCACAAGGTTAGGTCGAAACTCCGCTGCGCCCCGTTTAGTCGAAAAATGTACTTCAAAAGTGCCTTTTGCAGCCGTAAAATCATTCAGGATAATTAAATCCGATATTAAGAATTTTCAGCAAAAGCCTAAGCATTTTTCTCCAGAGAACATTTGCGTTAGTCAGCATATATTAATACGATCATTGAGGGAAAATTATCAGTAAACAGAAATAGGATCAAGTTGACAAAATTTTGATGCCTAGGACATTATATGGCTGCGAACCTATGCACAATTTAGAGGCTGTCCTTGCAATTGCACAGTACTTTTGAATAGAATTAAGAGATCACATAATGATGTTTGCAACAATTTCTGGAAGTCTAGAAGAGTAGTCTTTCTGACTCCACCTGGGATTTTTCCATATCTCTTTCAAGAAAACAGTCTCCTCAATATGAACTCTTTCACTTGTGAATTCCAATGTACAGGTGCCTCAATGGACGTTTTGTTTAAAACCTAATCGTATGAAGCCTTCAAGCAGCTCGCTCGCTGCCCTCGTAGGATCTAACTAAAGCTTCTCAATCATGAAAAGCCACCCGATGTAATCAGTGATAATCCAAGTAAAAAATGCAATAAATAGGTTTGATAAAATATCGTTACTGTTTCTTTCTTAAACATGTTCTCCCATATGGTACGAGGCACCATGTTCTGGAAAAATTCAACGAGGTTCACTTTTGGCGGATCCGGACGACTCGTTTTTTCAAGTATAACAACAAGGATAGTGAAAATTATATGAGATTGAAGCCGTTACACAATCCTGCTGCAAAGGGCAGGAGGAAAAGAGAGGTGTAAGAGAAACAAACAAACCAGCAACCTGACAACAAAAAAGAAATGAACGTGATGGATAACATATGGATTGGCATCGCTAGCAAATGGCAATTACTATACCACCCAAATTACACAAACACAGTACATATTATAAAAGTTGCAAGTAGGATCAAGGTGGCAGGTTGTGAGGCAAGTAAACTCTGATATTATGCAAAATGTGAACAAATTATTAATGTATTACACCAGATCATTCAACACGTCTAGATTTTGCCTAAATGCGTCTCTAAGCAAAGTTCACAACATAGACAAAAAAAAATTTTCAACAAAATTTTTTGAAATGGTTTGAAAGATCATATGATCACAAGTTTTTGAAGAAATGTAAGTCATTTCGCAAAAGTATTGGGTTCACGTTAGAAAGGGAAAAAATACATAATCAAAACCCCTTGTCTGGAGTTGCAAAATTGTATACATTTCATTGGAAAAACTTTATTAAAGCAAAAAAATTCAAATCCAATTCCGAAAAAAAATGAAGGAAAACGTCCTGATATGTTATCCTTTTCCTTAAGTATATAGGGAATATCAGCTTCAAATTTTATAAACAGCTACAAGCAGCTGACCTATAACGACGGTGTTTTGAAAAATAGCAAACTGAAAACGTTCTGGCTCTTAGTTGAATTAGGTTTCTGAAAAGGATCTAAAATCATACATGGTTTACAAGATTTAATGTGGTTCATATGCTTCCATTTTGTCTGTCAGACGTGTTGAGAGGTAACCCCAAGAACTTCAAAAAAATTTATAAGCCTATGCCCCCGGTGGGACAGCGTTCAACTGAATATTCGGGGTCTACAAATCCAAAAACCGTAGACCACGAAAATAAGCTTCAAAAAAATGATTTTTTTTCATTGCTTGAAAGAATCTCCAAACTCACCGAGTTTAATTTTCAGTGACTGGATTTTACGTTAAAAGTTTGCGATCAATTCCTTTGAGGTCAAACTACTTCTGCGGCATACTCATGCAAACAATCATAATCAGGGCGTTCACTATTTGCGTGGTCAAGTAAAGGAAAGCTATGCAATTTTCATTTTAGGTTGGTTACTAGCTTCCAATAAATCAAATTGTGTTTTTTTCAGAAATTCTGGTGCCACAACCATTAAAAAAAATCAAAGCTGAATTCCCTAATGAGAGACTTCCATACCAGTCTCCCCCTTCACCAACACCAGAGTCGATTACTTCAGCCTGTTTTACGTCACCGATTGTAGCACTAAAACAAGCTGAAGCGTTGGTGGAGCGGGATGCTGTGATGGGAGTGGAGCAGTTTGCCTGTTGTGGTGGAGCGCTCAACAAGATTTGGTACGACATTGATAAAAATTGTGGCGAAGCGGAGAAAGAACTCCGCAAGTGAATTGAAAAATGAAACACGATCAACGTCGCTGAGGAAATTTCACACATTGGCATTATGTGGAAGTTCAGTCCCCCAAGCCCCCACCGCCAAGCTGGAGCCCGGGCGGAGCTGGTTCTGAGTTTCAAGCAAGTACTTTACAGCATCATTGGAAAACCTCTTCTCACAGATGAAGATTTGGATCTTTCCCATTGTAGACCCCCGAAGAATTTTTTCTCCCTCATTACCTTATAAAAACCATGCTGGGGAGGGGGCTGTGCGTTATCTGACCAGTAAGCTGGTTGAGAATAATGGGAGTGACCCGATGTTTTAATCATTGTTTGCTATCTGGTCGAGCACTCACTTTAACCACGTCATCTAACGTTCGTAAGCCTTGAACCGTCCGTCAAGGGCGCAAAAAACCCAATAACTTTGTATTTGGCAACCCAGTTGCCGGAACTCTGCCAATCGTGAGCGTTGCTTGCAGTCCTATGCCAATACAATTTGCGCATATTGACTTAAGCGGGATATACTTGAACCGTAATTTTGAGCGCAGGATGCCTGTTGGCACAGTTCAGATAGTCGAAAGCAATCCTAGGGGCCACTATCCAATTGCTCTTAGCAAAGAACTCCCTTAAGTGTTCCATGAGCGTCTGTGTTCCGCCATCATTCGTATGTCGTCCGTATCGCTATTTCGCGCCCTCATTAATTTTGTCCTGAACCTCTCAACCACTTCCTGCTAGTGAGAAAATGTTACTTATAGTATTTATAGCATGAGGGCCAAAAAATTATTGCTTCATTCTTAACCGAACAATTGATTTGACTAAGATAAGCAAATCAGAGCCGATCACTCTAAAATGTGTCTAGCTCATCGCAACTTGCGTGGAAAACACCAAGAACTTTTTTTAAAAAAAAAACAAGAAATTGCCTTGAGCTCTTTTTAATCTTAAAATTTTAAAGTTTTGATAACAAATAAGTGACCGATCTCAGCCGAAAAATGGCTCAGGTGAAACACTTGGTCGCTGGCACTTAAGCTAGTGTGAGGAGGTGATCTTTAGCCCTGATACGATTGCTTCATGTCGCGCTCTGTCGCTTGCGTTTTTTCGCTTTCAAAAGGGAAAGCCCAAAAAATTTTCGAACTTTTTAAAAACATTATTCAAAGAATGAGGGTATTTTACTCGATTGTCAAGTACACTGTTGAGACCATTAAAGAAAATCCAGAAACCAAACACTAATCAAATTCTAATGTATAGTTTTTTCCTCATTTTCCAAACAAATTTCAATCAAAATCCACTAACGTCTTGCGAACTGCTCTTAAACGTATGGCTTCAGTAGTACCCAGCTAACCATCCTGGGCTCGTAGGGGTGGCGAGCGCAATTGGGGGTCATGCAATGGAGAGGGTAGGGCTGGGAAGACTGAACGAAAGAGAGGGGAGGAGACAGGAGGAGGGTGGGCAGAGAAGCGTTGGAGGCATCAGTGGGCGTTGGGTCGAGCGAGGGGGAGTGACTGAGAAGCGATGACTGCGGGAGGGAAGGGGAGTTTGGGGGTAAACTTTTGATATACAAAACAGCCATTGATCCATGAAATCGTCTCCTCAAAAACCGTTTTGGTGAATTGCATACTTAGATACTAGTAAGACACAAGGCCTTAAGAGACTTGCTCAGCCACTTCTTAAAAAAGACACAACGTAGACCACAGGACTGGTATAGTTGCTACAACCTTTTATGAAAAATAAAAATATCTTTCAATCAGAATAGGAATCTTAATAACTGGTTTGGGTGTCATCTGCTGAGTTTCCTTCACAGTTTATATTTTCCAGTTAAGCTCTATCAGAGTAAAGAAGTCATTTCCGTGAGCGAGTTTGCATATCAAAATTTCTTAAACTTCTGAAAATAATTGTTAAATAAAGAAAAAATGATCGCAAAAGCTTCTCATTTATTATCGTATTTTTATCCGTAGGAACTCCTTCAATTCAGTGAGGGCAAAAGGCAAAAGTCCGGACAGTGAGCTATTTTTTGAGTGCATTATAACTTGAACGCAAAACTCGTTCCAATAAGAAAAACATATCAACTGGCGATTTTTTGCCTAAAATTTTTTTGAACGATTGAACAAATGTTCATTTGAGATAATCATTAAGTAATTTGTCTGTAAAATCGTGACCTCAAGATAAAAAAAATACAAGATGGCAAACAATAGCTCCACTCAGCTGTTGCAAGATTAAATTAAACAAAAGATTTGGAGAAAATTGATATATAACAATTATACGCTACCTAAAATAAATTAATCAAGCAAGCGAAAACGATTAAAAATTTGGTTAACAGAGAGACAAAAGACTACAGCAACTGCTGCACACATTGACCGGGAGAAATTGTGCATGAAATTTTAAGAATCTGGAAGCTCTGAAGTCAAATCAACCCGATTGAATTACGTGGGTTGAATTGCTCTCAAATGACAGGCAAGCGGTCGATTGGGGTAGTAGCCAGCAGGCGCTCAGGCATGCCAGCCTTAGGGTGTGGGGTCTCAAACGTTTTGGGTTAGGCATGTAATAAGCCGAAGGGGGTACTGAAAGAAGAAGGGGTCCAAATTGCCACGTTAAGGCTGGTGTAAGGAGATGTGGTGGAGGAGGGGATGACTGAGGAGGGGTGTGGGAGGTGGGAGGGGTTGACTGAGGAGGGCCGCTCGAGGGAGGGTGGTGGGTCAATCTTTTAATAATCGCCCTGCGAACAATGAAATGATTTTATGTCTCCTCAACAGTTTCGTTGAATCGATGCTTAGAGACTAGTAAAACGCAAGGCTTTGCGAGAGCTTTTTTGCCCCATAATACTCACCGGGTTCTACCTTTTAACCCGTTTTTTAGGATGAAAAGTTAAATATAAAATCAGTCGAACGATTAATTGCATAAAAAGACAACAGAGCTGATATAATTGCTACAAACTTCGTTTGCAAGCAGTTAGTAACTAAACAACAACTAACATCAGACAAATTGCTATCGAACGAATGGGGAGGGGTTGTGTCCTAGCAACATTTATTTGATGGAAAAATTGACAATGGAGGGGTTCAACCCCGGACTTCCCGTGAAATCAAAAGAATGTTCCAGAAGAAACCTGCCACGCAAAAATTTTGCATAAAAAAGATTCTCACACGTTTAAGAAAATAGCTTCAAACTTGTTCCAGATTAAGGAAAAACATTTAAACAACAACAAAGTTTACAAAAAAAGCTACAATAAGTAACACAAAACGTTATTTATTTTTTTATATACTCAATCAAGTTTAAAACTACTTAACATAAAAAAACACCCCGATCTAATTTTGGGTCTATTTACCTTTCGAGGAAGCAGTTGCTAGCTGGACGAATGAGAGATGTTAAACAACAAATAAGTTTCGTAAAATCTCAATTCAATATCATTTCAAATTAATTTTGAATTTTTTGTCTTTCGTTCGAAAAGTTGATTGCAGACGTCAGTTGTTGCTATGGGAACTGGTGGTGCGACTAAAAAAAGAGAAAAGGTAATGGTCCGGGGCAATTTTGATTGCATTGATTTTTGGCACAGCAGTTATTTCACTTTTTTACTCATGTGAACAAAGCACATTAGAACGATAGATGGGCAATGTAAGAAAGAGAATTTGGGGCAAAACTTGTTGTGTTTTCAGGAGCAATTTCATCTCAACTGAGTCGTAAAATTGATGAGGACACTTTGTGATGTGGGGCGGTAGCATTAGGCAGCAATCAGGCAAAGATCAACTAAAAAGCGCCTACCTCTGGGGGGCTAACGCACAAATATCTTCACCCACGCATACAGACCAAATTCGGGTAACAAGGCGAGCGAGTTAGTACTAGAAGAACAGAATGGCGCAATGAATTAAAGCGGGGAGAGGTGTTACGGATATGATTGCGCGAAATCAGTAAGTATAGTGATATAAATTGTTCAAATGGGAGCTAATCTTAGTTAGGGAAAAATGCCGTGTTAAAGTAAACGCTTTTCAATGCCAGCTACGCCGAGTGCTTTTATAATTAGCATCAGATGTTACTATTTGGGTCAGGTCACAAATGTTCGCGCTCTTAACCCGTGAGGAGGCGTGGGGGGGGGGGGGGGGTGTTCAAGAAGAGGGTGAAAAAAATTAAAGAAGAGTAAGTAAGTTGGGAGAATAATTTGTTCAGTTGTCAGATGCAGGAGTGAATTTATTTTAGTATAATCAGCAAAATTTACTCCACACTTTACGACAGTAATAATCAGCCTTTGGGGCTGAAGCTGAAATATTTAAAGACACGTTACGACTTATTTTAAAACTGCTGACGCGACATAGAAACAAATTCAAACAGATTCAGCGTACAAGACTATTATATAAACTTGACTTTTTGGAATGTGAAGAAATTACTCGTATTGAAAAAGAAACGTGAGAAAATTTCACGTGCAAGCGACCTGAAATGCTGAAATAGTGTGATATCTGATGATGATAAGGTATAATATATACGGGCAATTAAGGAAGCGTAATAATCTAATTCAATATCGGATTGTTGTACTTCTTCAATCAAGTGTGTTCTATAATCCTTTATGGGAGGCGCAACTGTTTAGATTCCCTAATCTAGGGGAGAGGGAGGAGGGGAGGGGAGGGGAGGGAAAATATAGAGGGAATGATTTAGTGAAATTGGGCAAATCTGCTGTGTTTTTGTCACACGCATGGATAGATGCAATAAGTGGTGGTACGTGTTTAATAAGAAAGGGGTGCAATTGATTGATGAGATCAAGTAAATTCTTTCACGAGGCAAATTTATAGCTGGCGAGTGGGGGAGGGGGGGGGGGGGGTGTTGAGATAACCTGGAAGACGATACCGTCAATTTACAACTTACAACGCCTTCACTGTACCGCTCATCAATTTTTGCTGTGGAAAACAACCATTCTAACATCAGTCAAACAGTTTTTAAACAGTTTTTTTTTCACATGAATAAACTAAGTTAATTCGATTTTCGCTATGTTCAATAACGTGATCAATTACAGAATCAAAGCTTAATTAAAGTCCAACAATCAAACTCCAGCCCAATTTCCAGCTGTTGTAATTTCAAGCGCTCTATTTAAATTTGAAACAAAAAATCACCAATCAAATAAACTTTTTTCAGTTTAAGATATAAAAATTCTTGCTGGAAGCAAAACATCACTTTGGCAACCTGAGCCTAAATTTGTTATAGTAGCTAGTAAACCAGCATGTTTATCTCATCGCTGTAAAAACCAAAAATTTCATTTAGCTTTGAATAAAAAATTTTATTCAATATCCAAAAAGTTTAGGATCCTAGTTTATTAAAAACATCAAAAAATTATTCGGAATTTTAGTTACACAGAACACTTTCAAATGACCCTTGAACAAAATTCCTCGTGTTAAATACTAATTTGCAGAATTATATATCTTGTCGATGGTTAAATTCCGAATAGCAAAAAGTCTTAAAAAATTTTGAAAAACCAAGTATTATTTAAGATCGAAAACAAAACTGAAGAGAAAAAGGTTTCTTCTAATGAAACCAAGATTGGAACCCAACAAAACTGCAACTAAGAAATTCAAGAAAGTGTCAGATGGTTGCTTTTAATGCCGAGAGGTGTTTCATTTATGTAGAAAAAAGTTGGCTTAAATTATCGGAGCTAAGACAAACGGCAATGGGTATGAGCAATATGACAGCGGATGACCCTCGTTAGCAAAAAAATAATCAAAAATTAATAATTAAACCATTATGAGGACAAATTATAACGGACGATTATGCTTGTTTGAATATTTAGACATCGATTGGAGTTTTGCTGCAAATTTACAACTGTATGTGTATTGCGCAAATGCTAAGTATTTTGATCTCTGATTAAATTGTTTCTTCAATTGAGCGTTGTGGTTATTGATTCACTTAAAATGTTTGCTTAGGTTTCTAGAAAAACAAAAGAAAGGACACTAACTCGTTTTATATTCAACAGTCAATGTAATCATGCACAAAACCGAATTAACAACTTCAAATTAGATCACTTCATATTGTTTTCTTCATGGAGAATAGAATTGGCATTACTAATTTTTCGGAAACGCGTTTTTCTCAAATTAAAATGTCGTAAGTTATAAAATTTAAGGCAACCGATTTTCCGCAATTAGATGATCGATTTTAAGGCAACCGATTTTCCTTTATATCTTTTTTCGGATCTTTTCCGTTTGTGCCCCCCCAGCTTAGTGGGTGCATATTATTTGCACCCCCCAGACGCACGTGCCATATTTTTACATGATGATTTACTATGTAATGGCACGTGCTCTGTAACTGGGGGGAGCATAACGTACTGGGGGGGCACAAACGGAAAAGATCCCTTTTTTCTTGATAACAATTGTTGTTTGTTAAGATTCCAAGCCATCGTAGAAAGGCTACACAAAAAACCTCAAACATATTTAACTCTATCCTGCTGTGCTATTGCCTTAGTATATGCTGACATTTTGAATCAGTCAATCAGACTACACCAACTAGTAAAAAGTGTAAATCTCCTTTTCCGGCTCTGCAAAGATACAATCCACTGGCTGGCAGTTCAAAGCCACCAGCAGAGGATTTGCCGCGAAAAACAAGCTTGGCTGCGCGCGCCCGCTAAATGCTTAGCAATATTGCTCGAATGGTGAGAGGCGATGCTCAGCTAATTTCCTTGCATCAATAATTCATAATATTTTGCAGACACTCTGTTGTATAGTGATGACTGTAACCAATTACTCATTTTCCATACAAAATTTCATTATGCACGTCAATTTTTTACTCTAAAAACACTTAAAACAAAACTATCAGATACAAATAGTTAAAAACTGTGAAATTCCCACTTTTTTTAAGATAAACTTTTAAAAAATATTTGCTTATTGAGCAAAATTTTGTTCCTTTTGTAAACTGGTAGAGAAAATTAAGATTCTACTCATTAATAATGCAAACAGATTAGTTGCCTAAATGAATTTTAAATTTTGATAACTTAAGACAACAAATTAAAAACTCGTAATAACTTTATAACCTTCTTTGTTCCTACGAATTCGTAACTGTCTGACTGATATCTTGACAATTCTTAATTTTGTTTGTAAAAGAAATTGTCAAAAATTATACTCATATAATTTCTAATAAAAAAAACTGTTCACTTTTAGATAAATGCAATTTGAACAATTACGATTTTCCCAAACTTTCATTTTCAACCGTCAGCTGAGAATGCAATTATCGTGCAAACAAAACTTCAGTTAAAACTGTTTCTGGAAATTCTTCATTTTTGCATAAAGTTTGTGCGGGGATAAGACGGTGATTCAGAAAAAGATGCTATATAAAATAATATTTTCCAACTAATTGTATGTTCCCAGTTTTTCAATTAAACAGTCCGACAAATAATTTGCCATTTACGATTTTAGGCGAAAAATAATTTTGCAAATGTCTTGTGCTCACACTTTTTTTTGTTTCTTACTTTTACAACCAGTCTATAATTTCGATAATACGTTTTTTGCGTCACTTGCTGTTTCCACTTTTTTAATAAAATAGACTTTCACGTGACAAAATTTCCGTGACACGTATTTGGAAACTATTTGGGTCAATTAAGATGATTAGCGCATACTTATAAAAGTTAGAATATCCAAAAATTATAAAATTGGTTCGCAAAGAAAGTTCGGATCTTTTCCGTTAGTGCCCCCCCCCCCCAAGTACGTTATGCGCCCGCAGTTAAAGAGCACGTGCCATTACATAGTAAATCATCATGTAAAGATATGGTACGTGCGACGGGGGGGGGGGGGGGGGGGTGCAAATAATATGCGCCCACTAAGCTGGGGAGGGCACAAACGGAAAAGGTCCGAAAGTTCTCTGTTTTATAATTCCTGAAAGGGTTAAGAACAACCAATTTGTAAATACAGTTATTCTCATACAATCAAATAGGGTTGCAACTGAACCCTATATAGAGGGCATATTTACAAAATGTTCATTGAAAGGGTTCAAAAACCTAAAGGCAAAGAACACAACACAACGTTAGAATTAGGGAAAAAAATGATAGATGACAAGGAAAAATGAATAAAACTGGCGAGGGAATGAAAATCAGTTCACATTCTATACAGTCAGGCGGAGACGTTTTTGCCCTCGCGGCAGTGGCAATCACAATTAACCCGTCTGTTGAGAATCGCTGTTACGTGTCTATATTGACAGGGTCTGAAAAGAAAGTGGCGCTGTTTGCCCTGCACCCTTTTTACAGAATGACTTAATCTCATATGAACTGAACAAAAAAGTTCAACCTCATTCAGATACTATCACAAAAAAATTGACCTGCAAAAATCATGGTTAAAATAGTACGTAGAAAACCTAACGATATTTAGGACATGAATAAGTGAAAAAATGGCGTCAGTCACGCCAAAAAATTTCGAAAAATTTCCCTTATCCTGTGAAATCTTTGTGATTCATCGCCTGTAAAAACGTCTTGTGCTAAATATATTTGAGGATTTTTTAGGATGTTAAAAGAAATTTTTACATTATTCAATTGTCGACTTCTAATGCAAACTGAGAAAAAATTAAATTACACCCAAGAATAAGAAAAGACCCAGCAAAATGCTGGAAAATAGTCGCCATTGATTCCCAAAAACACCGGTTGCGATATAAGGAGGAGAAAAAATTGAAGAACTGATTTTTGTACAAAAAATATAATTCAAGTTCGAACTACTAGAAGTCAAAATAATTACAAAGAGACAGCGCCCAATGCAATTCAAGTCTTTTAAAGTGCTGAAATAGGCCCGCAACAGAATTAAAATTATTTTTATTTTACCGCAGGCATATTTTCAATTTTGCTGCAAGCCCGCAATGGGCGGCTTTTAAAAATATTTTTTAATTTTTATTGAGATGGATTGCCAAAAAACTGAACATGTGTTTGATAACGACAACTTGTAAAAACTAAAAATGACCGTTCTTAAAAACTGTTTTGACTAACAACCCTGCAGTAGAAAAACAAACAACTAACGTCATTGTTTTCAAACAACAAACGGGGATTTCTTCGCACATCGAGTGAAGGAATTGATTGTAGCTTGATCATCATCCCATTAACTCTAGAAACTATGCAACAGCTTATTATCAAAAATTGAAGGACGTCCCAGGGCCTCTGCTAACGGAAAAAATTCATAAAGATGAAAAATTGCTTAAATTCGTGATATTAAAATCTTGAATAACTTTCCATTACATCTATAAACTATTATCAACTATAGTTACCATTATCTATAAACTATTACATATAATCAAACCCTACAGGAAGTTCCTTGGCTCTCGAGGCTAGAGAAACCTAAAAAATGATAGAAAATTTCAAAAATCTTTTTAAAAAAATTAAAAAACCTTAAAAAAATTTTAAAAAATTGCTAAAACTTGTGTTATTAGAAAGTTGAAATTTATTCCATGGCCAACAAAAAAATTCCAGTAATTTACTAACAAACCCTAACGGAGGTTTTCTGACCCATGAGGGTCAAAAAACCAGAATAATGACTATAAATGTCAAAAAATGAAAGAAAAATGGCGAAAATTGTCAAAAATGTGCTGAAATTCGTGATGTTGAAATCTTGCAAGACATTCCATATAATCTAGAAATTGTACAGTAACATTTTTCCAAAACCTAGAGGAGATTCCTTGGCTCTTGAGGCTAAGAAACCCTAAACGACAAAAATTTTAATAAAAAATCTTGAAAACAGCAAGTTATATCCAAAAATTTGTGACATTAAAAATTTGTGTTTGTGACATTCCACGGCCAAAAAAATTAACTTATTGTACAACCCCTTAGGATTTTTTCTGGCCCCTGGGTCTTGAAAAACCTGAATAAGGAGAAATAAATGTCAAAAACTTTGAAAAAAATTGCACTTTTTGTCGAAAAAATGCTACGATTCGTGATGTTAGAAATTGGAAACTTTTCCATTACCACTAGAAACCATGCAGTAGTCAATTGTTAAAACCTAGGGAAAATTCCATGACACCTAGGCTAAGGGAGGTGTGGCACAGAGGGCTGATGGGGATGGGTGCAACGCTGAGGTGGGGGCAACAGCGCGGTGGGGGAGTGAGGGGCAATAGTGGGGGGTGGCGGCGGGTCAACAGTGGGGGTGTCTACAACCTCTAAGAACTGCCCTTCACGCCATAAGTATAAGTATAAGTCTCCAAAAGGGTTTGAGCTGAAACAGAGCTGAAAAGCTCTAAGAGCACTTAATGCCCGCTGGGCACTACCTGTTTATCCAGTTTTTGAAGACGAAAAGTCAAAAGCGTCAGACGAAAAACCGGTCACGCGAAAAATTGCATAACAAAGACCGACAGGACTAATTTAATTGCTACAAACTTTGTTCGAGAGCAATTAAAAATTTCTCACACTTTTAAGTTATTTTATTGGTAAGATAATATGACAATATCCCATAGGTAGTCAGTTTTCATAAGAGACAGCACGTTTTGACTTGAATTATATACAGCCAATGAAATCAAATACTAAACCAAATTCTAATTAAATACTTGCAGAGATTAATATGAAAATTAATCCTATCTAATAATCAAATTAAAGCCCCAATTTTATGTTCTCAAGAAACCGAGGTTATAGGAAATTGCTCCTGTTGAAATTTTATCGGAGTAGTTGACAGATAATTCCAGACAAAAATTTTTCTTTAAAACGAACACACACCTTTACAACAATTGCTTCAAACTTCGTTCGCGAGCAAATGAAATTTTTTTTTATTTGGAACCTAAAATTTGAATTAAGAATATTTGTTGGCATATCCTAACACGTTTGCTCTAAAAATTGCGCATTGCTTCGCGCACATATTTGAGCGAAACTTGTGGGCATGTCGTTGTGATAATCTTTTGATTCAATATAAGTTGTGTTAATTGTGTTTGTTGAAATTTTACAATGTTTTTGTTCTTTTTACAACTATGTGGGATTCTATTTGAGTTTTAATGGTGTATTGTTTTCTTAAATGCGATTTTTGTAGCTTCGATTTGGTATCATAGGATATCATAAGAAAAAATTAAGCACACAAGATTGTTATTAATATGTTTTTCGTTCTGTTTTAAGTTGGCTATTGTGACTTAAAGTGGTTCATAAGATTTTTTTTCCAAAATTAGATTTTGATAGCAAAATGTGCTATGTTCAAAATGCAGTTCGAACGTCAAAATCTTTTTAAATTTCAGTAAGCCAAAGCCAGTCAACCATATAGGTGTCTATTCAGTCGTAGATTATCTGAGAGAAATCTTTGATCGGTAAGTTGCTTATAAAACCAATTACGCATTATTTATGGCAATATTGAATACGTCAGACGTGTCAAAAATTAGACTTTTCAGACCAACCAATCAAAGATGAGAAATATATACTTCAAATATGCATAGAAATTGCAGCAATCTGATAAGAAACAAAATTAACACGACTGGCGAGCGGTGAACAGAGGACAAATCGTTCAAGCAAAAACTCGCATAAAAGAAGACCATATTACTAATATAATAGCTAAAAACTTAGTTTGTGAGCAATTAACAACTCAACTTTCAAAAAGTCAGGTTGGTGGGTTATTTTCCTACCCAAATTCCCAGGTGGAGTTGTCTACAAAAAGTTGACCCCCAATGTTTTCATAATTAATTTGACACGGCTGGTGTCTTCATCTGTCGTTTGAAAGGATATATTCGAGCAATATTGAAAACTGTCAACTTTGTCGAAACCAAAGCATGATGTTGATTTCTATTTTTCTTCTAAATATATTTCTCTTCTTCCAAGTAGCAAGACAAGATTTGTGAAGCAAATCTGACTAAAGTAAAAAACTAGTAACCCAGTCATTGTCAAAAAGAACTTTTATACCCTTTTGCAAGCAACAGCAACACTCCCGTCTTCGGCAACTAGAACTTTCGTGAGATTTGCTTCACAAATCTTTTCTTACTACCACGATAAATAAAACAATAAATATAGAAATCAGCATTATGCTTTGATTTTCGGCAAAGTTGACAGTTTTGAAGACGGACCTCAAGATTAGGAAATAAAAAAGTCGGTTGTTATTCGAATCCGATCGTAAAAAAAAAGATTTTTTGCAAAAATCAGCTTTTTATTGTTTTCGCATGGATTTTAACTCCCTATGCCTGAGTGGTTGACTAGCTATCACGGCTGTTTTACGTTGCAAAATAATCTTTCTAGTTAAATGCAAGCAAAACACATTTTTCAGGGTGAAACAGAACCGCAGATTGCACGCAAAAACTTTCGAAAACAAATTCTGTGTGAGAAAATTTACAGCCATCACGATACAATTACGATACAATTTTCCGATACAACGTCATTACGATACAATTTTCCAGTCGTTCAAACTATTCGTTCAACAGTGCAGCCACTGATTATTTTACCTCGATTTTCAAACCCAGAAAACAATCTTGAGCTATGTTCCAACATTCAAGAAATATGGGTGCGCAATTACATGTGCGTAATCTTCACTATAAAATCTAATCATCTATTCATATTTTCATAACTCGATTGCCTCGTTTACAAATGGGCGCCAACTAAACTGTTCATGTTCACATCATTCAGCTAATTTACCCGAATTACTCATACCCTTCAAGCGACTTAATTCACCCAAATTGTTAACATGGAAACAGTACCAGTCTACTTTCATTGTCATCGGCAGACGAGTAAGTTTTGGTTAGGTTGTGGCGGCGACCAGATTCGAATAATTCTTACTAGAAATATTGCAAAGAGTAATAAACTAGCTCGTGATTTATAATCTGGTGATAACAAGCAGTTTATACAAATATTACATGCAGCAAACATCTTATGTCTATGCAAACGTAACAATTCGCTCTTTAAGCGATGTCGAGAAAGCTTATAATTTTTAATCTCTCAATTCTTAATTCTTAAAATAACAAGAACGTTCAGATA
Source organism: Convolutriloba macropyga (assembly GCF_964194025.1). Taxonomy (NCBI): domain Eukaryota; kingdom Metazoa; phylum Xenacoelomorpha; order Acoela; family Convolutidae; genus Convolutriloba; species Convolutriloba macropyga. Next base: position 66,530,904 of record NC_134473.1, on the reverse strand, counting down.
CTCGAAAACATGTAAAAGAAATATGTTAGTAGCAACACGAAAAAATTATCATGGTGTGACCGATAAGCTAAAGCAAAAGTTATCAAAATTTGTTTATCTCATGTGTGTCTAGAACATGTGAACATATTTATGATCTCTGAAAAGGCTGAAGTTGAAGGACACAATAACACTTTTAATATTTTTTCAGAAAAAAAAATTAGATGTTTTTTTGCAAAAAGTTAGGCACAATTTGAAGAGTAGTGCTTCAAGATACTTGCCGGAAGCAAGATCAAAATATTACTCAATCGGCAATTGGTAACTTTCTTCTGCTATATACTAATGGCAATAATGATATATTAACTCAGAGCATGAAACTGAATCGGCCTCAGTTGTCATCCTCCACTAAAGTGTAACAGTGTTTAAATTAGTTCAATTTTCAAGAACAAGCGACTAATCAATTATCAAACAAAAAAGAGGAGTTTTTGGTTGCACGGGACCTTTATGGCCTGATCGATGTGCAGGCGTGGGGATGAGGGGTGAAGTGAGAGGCGGCTGATGTGCGGGGGGGGGGGGGGTTGGTGGTGTTGTGGGGGGTTCTAAGAACCGCCCTTCACGCCATAAGTATAAGTCTCCAAAAAAGTGTCTGTGAATCGCATACGTGGAGACCAGTGAGCTGAAAGGCTCTATGAGCACTTAATGCCCGCTGGCTGCTGCAAATTTATCCCGTTTTGAGGACGAAAAATCAAATTGGTCGGAAGAAAAAGTGGTCAACCGAAAAATTGCATTAAAAAAGACCAACAGGGTTAATACAATTGCTACAAACTTCGTTTGTGTGCAATTAAAAAGATTACCATTGCTGCACATAGTGGTAATGTTTGGTTGTATTCTTTGCCCAACCAAAAACGTATAAGATACTACTTCTGCTTAAGTTGAATGAATGCGATTGATCTGTATGTACAATTTTTAGTGTTTGATGTTAAAGAGTCGTATAGCAAAACACAAAAGGCAAATCAGAAGAAAGTTTCCAGGCACCGTTTGTAAATAAAAATAATCATTTTAAATCTTCTAAAAATATACACATGCACGAATTTTTCAGAAAGGGTTTTAAAAAAATTCACTCGTTGATAACAATATTGAACAGACGTGCACAGTGTTGTTAAAATTGACAAAAGATTTTAAAGAAATATAACTGTAATTATTTCCATGACTTTTTCATCTGTTTGAAGTTCTCATCTGTTTAAATTAAAAAGTAGCGAGCATTTGCAGGATGCGATTCGTTTTCTGCTGGAAGTTCATTAAATTTTTTCGCAAAAAAGTGATCGAATGGGCACATAAACAAATTATTTTAAGTTACTTAAAAATGATATAGTTAGTCGACGTGTGAAAGATCAATAAACAAAAATGTCGAGTCTCATTTTTCTCAAAGAAATAAAAGTAAATAAACAATTTTAATAGGCAATTCAATTGTGAAAAACTTTGGTATTATTTTTGTATATCTCCCCTAAATTATTCGGCGGCCACAAATGGGACACAAAGACCCAGCTCCCAAGTCCACAACCCTCAAAAAAATTATTGGTTGGAACAAGGATTTCTGCGGTAACCGAACCAAAATCGCTGTCTTTAGTCTTTTGATTGTCCACAAAATGGTCAAAGATATTTTAACAAATATTAGGTGCTAAATCATGCATGGATGACGTTGCTTGAGATAACGAAATTTATACTAAAACAACCTATTAATCTAACGGCTTCTTTCACGGGCAGGCAAAAACGTTGTTGCAAAAACCTCACTATGAAAAAAAGGTTTGCCAGTTCTGAGCTACAGTTTTAAATCTTTGCCATTTTAAAGGTTTTTCGTTAACTCATTGCTTTTTTCGAAGATCAGCTTAATTTCAAAATTTTCATTAGACTTTGATATTATAAACTGTGAAACCGAAAAACTACGTACAGCTGAAGAATTTTCGAAAAGCTCCACAAGCATCAAATAATACAACATTTCGAATTCACATCAGTTCGATCGTAACTGTTAATTAAGTTTTATCTTTTTAAAAATTGAGTAAATAGTTTGTATTTTTTTGCATGTTTACAAACGACATCTGATTCCAAATTTGTCCGAAGAACTGGCTTTTTCATAGTTGTTGTATCAAAATTGCCATTATTTTTTAAATTACATTCAAATCGCGACTACTTTGTGATCATTCAAGTATCTCCATTATTATTTGAAAGCATGGCTGAGAGTCTTTGTTTTATGCACATCTTTTGTATGAAAACTAAGGTCTTGAAAATGCCAAGTCCGGTATAATTTGAAAATCTTAAATAAATGAAAATTTTTAGCTGGTTCGAACAACTTTCTCCCTTATGATTTCATTGTAACGCAAAAAATACGTGACTGCTTGTCCAAACTCGATTTGGTCGTATTTTGCCAAAACATCTCGTTCCATCTCCTCAAGGATCGGCACAATTGCTTCACTGTAGACGCACTGAGCCCGTAACCCTTGAAATATCGTTTTTGTCTTGAATTAAACCTTAGTTGATTTTGTTTTTGTCCATGGAAATTAGACATTTTGAATCGCAACAGCACAAGAACAAAGTGGCAAACAGTACAAGGACAAATCAGAACTCTTGTTTTTGTTATTTTGTGTTAGCCAAATACTTCTAATTTGCGTTTGCATGATTCCAATTTCTCCGATTATAATAATTTGGCCAAAAACGAACAAGTCACCGGCCTCAAAATAACATATTAAATCAGCGCTGAATTTCTCAATGTTTGCTTTTGAATGTAACAAATTCTCATCATTTCTTTCCTTCCATGAAACACGCAAATGTGTGTTTGTGCAAAAAAAACAGATTTATACACAAAAAACAGGTCGACTAAATGTTGAATGTGTCCCTTTTGTTACGACTGTTTAGAGATCGCAATGTAAACATTTTTTTCACAAGACAATTTAGGCAAAATTTTTAGCTTCAAAAATTACTTACCGGTCTAGATGAAACGTAGCGCTCAGAAACCATGACAGAAATATGATAAACTTGCAATTATTTATTGCAAACTTATGCAACTTCAAATTTTTAATGGATAAACAAACAGCGATAATAACTCCGCGAAATAAATCAAATTTAACAAATCTCTAAAACTCTAATCTATTTAGAAGTTACTAAATACAAACTTGCGTTGAACTCTATACAAGAAAAGAAGAATTTGTGGGCAGAATTTAGTTCACAACTAGTTTAGGTGGAGGACGATAAATAAAGATTAAATCAAAGTTCGATATATACTCAAAAGGTGGTAACAAGTTCAGATGAAAAGTCCAACAAAATATCTTGCGAAATATCTCAAAATATCACGATTATAAGTATCCCAAGATCACGTTTATAAGTGCTTATAGCTAAGAAGGGTTTGGTACAAAGATTCTTTAGTATAATTTCAGGTGATATATGTCAAACTATAAAACTGATGAGCTATGTTATTAATGAGAAAACTTCAATAGTAGAAATTCTGACTCATTTCTGAGGATTTTACTATCATTTTGGCCAAATTACGTGTACAAGTATTGTAACTATTGTAGGATTTGGTTATGTAGTATATAATACTATTCGAATGTAATGTGGGCTAATTTATCGCGCGGCCTCGTTGGGCAAACATAAAGAACTGATAAAGTTTCGGCTCCTGGTAATGTATAATTGCTCATCAACAAGTTAAGAAGCTTTGCGTTCCTATGACGTGGAGTCAAACAAACCCCGTCCAATGTGGTTACATTGTACCATGCCCTTATAACCATCAACAAACACTGGGGGTAGTTTGCTTTAGCCGAAGTGATCCTTTTTAGAACATTTGGTTGCTTATTTTGCATGTAAACAATTTAGCTTAGTACCTTTTCACGCCGGCGCTATCTTCGTGACTCAGCTCAGATGAGCAAGAGCAATTACATAATCCTTCAACATATGGATGGCAAATACCCGAACCCCTTACTTGTAAAACGGTTCTCTAGAAATTAGAGACGTAATATTATTCGGGCTCGAAGTAGTTTTAAATCCGATAGTAAAGAGTTGTTAATTATAAAGATAGTTATCTCAGTGATAAATATGAACATTGTCAAAGTTCTGACAAGACTTTTATGAAGTTAGTATGCTGAAGAGTTGTTTGGGTTTATAATTGTTACAGAATTACTCAAGCTGTCCATCAATGTTAAGTATGGTTTATACTGAATGCGTTTCTGATAAATCCGGGGGGGGGGGGGGGGGGGGGGCTAAAAGTTAACGTCGAAACTGAAATTGACAATGATTAAATGAATATTCAATTGACAGGCAACCGTTTCCAAATCTGAACTTCACTAAAAAAATTCGCAAACATGTACTTATTCTAAGAAAATTTGTGTCTTTGTTAATCTCAACCAATCTCAGCACTTAATGAGCAAAGGACAAACAACTGAAAAAATGGATGGTGAAACATTCGTCATAGCTAAATAAGCGCTTAACGTTAATTAACATCATCCAGCTAATTTTGGACAGCACGCGTCAAGAAATTTTGTAAGAAATTTCTTGTAAGTTCAGTTTTGGTATTATTACTTAACCTCTTAAATTTGGTCATTTCAATTGGTCGAGTTTAATTTCTAGGTAAAATGATTTAAACTAATTTTCTGGTGAATCGGTTTTAACTTCTAAGGCATGATTTTTGCCAGTCTTTTGCTTAGTTTGATTTTCATTTTTCCCGTCTTTTATTATCAAGTTTTGTTCGAAATGACGCATTGACATCAAAAGAGCAGTTGACAAATTTGAAACGTGTTTAAACCATGTTTAAGATATACGCGTATAGGTGTGATGAATTTTAACATAGCGAATTTTGTTCACACCTAAAATGTGAAACATTCTGTTACAGAAACCATTTAAAAACGAGCATGCAGATTGTCAAACGTGAATAGATCTAAACCTACATTGTTACGAACACAAGCAACGTTTAGTGAGTGGGCGTGAACAAATGTTTACAATGCAAAATGGGTACATTGAAAAACACCAATTGACAGAAGTAAACCCCAAAACTGCAATTTTACATTGGTCACTGCCCCTTTTTATAGTCAATTTTTGTCAACAATAGTTTGACTGTTTCTTTTGATTTCATGAAAATTGCCACAAAGAATACCGATTCATAGAATTTATTGTACAAATCTGCATATAAAATCTTTTGAGCTGAAATTAAAAACAGTAGTTAATGTTTTGCGTGTCGTTTGGGGCGTTGTCAGGACAAAATGCCCAATGCCAAAAAACTCAATGTGCCAAAATACACAAAAGGTACACAATATTTTGTTACGGTATTATGACTATCAGAGCATTTTAGCATGCTCTTGCTTAAGTGATAAATTACAGCGCGCAAATTTCGTTAAAATTCTGTTAAAATTTCATGTAACACTAGGGGGCGCCGACAAAGATTGCTGCCGCTATAAGCACTTTCGCCTAAGGTCCATTACTCACCCTACCCCCCCCCCCCCCACACACACACACACACGGACAAAAATTTCGATCTTGGCGCTTAACCTCAAAGGGGAAAACCAAGCAAAAAGGAATGCATGTTTGAAGGCTTAAAATAATCAAATTTCTGACAAACTGCTACCATGACTATTATTTGGATTTCTAGATAAAAGGCAGCTTTCCTATCGAGAAAATGTCCTTGTAGTACTTCAAACATCGATTATAGAAATCTGTGACTTAAATGCGAAAGCAAAACATCAAAAACTTGACTTGATCTGCATTTAGCGTTAATAAGTTTTAACGACTGATAGTTGGTTCTGAACCCAAAAAATTAATTACAGTTCCTATTTTTTGTCAGTATAGCTAAATTTGTATGGCAGATTCTCGTGGTTTTCATGCTCCAACATGACCGCTGAGAAATGTAGTTACCATTACAATTATCTCCTTTTAAAGATAAATATATTTGGAAATGGATGACTAAAATTCAAGTTTAAGGAATGATGCTTGTATTTCATGAAAAATAGTTCCAGTATCAAAATTTTATACGATTTTCTAAGGTAATTCAAGTATATTCAGAAATAAGGACATTTTCGATTTTTTGGTTATATTTATCACTTTTTGTTCCAATCAGCCCTCTTTTTTCTTTTTAAAAAATTAAACAAAACTTACCCCAATGATGGGGGGACTGTACCACGGGTTGTACGGTCGGGTGTACATCATTTTTATGTTCTTCGGTCAATATCCTTCTCAACTCAAATCAACAAATAAACTCAAACAAATAGAGCTGGTTGTTTACGAATTCCGGGTGATTACTGTTCCAAACAGAAAACAACAGAAACTGCTTTGTTAGTGTAACCAAGAAGTAACTATGGATAAAGTGGGAAAAGAAGAAATCAGACCTCTCGCGGGAAGTTACAGGGGGTCGCAACTTTCGTTTTTTATCGTTCACAAGTTTGTTCATGTTTAGTTTTAGAGTCACTACATAGCTACCTGTGATATAAAAATGACCTTTAGCTCAATATTGGTTTTTTGCTGTTTGTGGCGGAATTGTTTAAGTGACTTTAATTACAAATCACAGCTAAACAATGGTGTTAATACACCATTATCGTGACCTAAGAGCTCTGGCAAGATTTGTTTTGAAGTTTCATGGCTGCAGTCGGGAAAATAAACAATATTAGAGTCTAAAGAGATCCAATCAAAAATCAGCAACGATTGGAAGTCAACCGGTTTGACATTATACTGCTCAGAAATCAACCCACTCAGAAACCGCCTCGCAATTGGTTAGGATAGTTTGTATTGGGTTGACTTGAAAATGTCATGTTCAGAAAATGGTTTGAACGATTGTGTTGGGCTAAAATGACATTAATTTCTTAAGCACATCAAGTGAATAACAAAATTAGCTTGCAAAACTATCGTAGACCGCAAAAAATTTTGAGTGATTTTGCACGTGTTGTTAGTATAATTACATAGTGTCTTGCAGAATTTGGCGACAAAAATGAAATCCTATTTTTAGTGCGCAATTCCAGGTTGCAACCAGTTCAAGTTCGAGGAGATTATAAGGTCAAATTTGTGAACATGAGGTCCAAGTTGACGAGGGTGGGGAGGGTGGGAAGGGGGGGGGGGGGTTGCATTAATGCGCTGAGCAATAATTGTTCGCCAAAGAAAACCTACAGGGTTTAACATTAAAGGATTGGGCTATTATAGATATTGAAAAATTGAAATATTGAAAAATTTGTTTGTACTGATAACCAGCAATGAGTGCTCATATAGTTCCGGCATACTTAACCTAAAAACACAAAAAATCTGATAAATGGGAAATATCAAACAATGATTTCTCGGAAAATGTACTTCTAGGAACAAAATGCTTTTCAGGCGTCCCGGGTTGAGGTTTTGTCGATAAAATAATGTAAAAACTGCAGTGAATAGTGGTGAAAAAAATTTTCAGCGCTTTGCAAAGTGCCCGCATCTTCAAGCGACGAATGTGTTAAAAGCGGTGAGTTTCTGTAGGATTTATTTTTAACGATGATTTTTTTCACTGCTAACAATAGCAAATTCTAGATTGGGCCCATTGCTGAATATATTCCTGTCCAAGCCAAAGATGTAATTAATTGATCCCCAACGAAGTTGTTGGTGTATAATAACCTCAAATGTCGTCATTTGAAGCCCCATCATTGAATTTAGTTACTCCTCCCCCTCCCCCACCCCACCCCCGACTGAAACTGACTGCAATAGGTTCCAGCTCCCACTAGTCGTTCGATAACAATTCTTCCGGCGTTAGTCAGTTATGTGTTTATACTTGACCCTTTTGACATTTCTAGTGACTTTAACGGCGTTGAACTCTTCGTTTTGCGTGATCAAAGTTCGTCCCATGTTAGCAATCATGTTTATGAATGAAAACTCATTGCAACCATGACAGTTATCTTAGTTGATTTTTAATTTCTTGAAATTGAATTTTTAACATATTTGATAAGCATGCAAGGATTCAACTTCTAACGTTGATCTTTCAAATCAGATCATATATTAAAAAATTTTCCGACAATATATTAACTACCTTTTTAGTTTCCAATGTTCAGCTTTCCACTGTAGAAGAAAATATATCAAATCAAATAATTCTATCATGGTTTGTTCTGAATAGATACAACGTTAAGCCTGTTTTAAGTACTTTTTTGATACAAAAAAACGCAACGCTACCACTTGCTCAGAGGTTGCGCGTTATTTTGACACATTGATACTATGTACTCTAGCATAGTTCGCTTTTTGGCTGTAACTAAAATGTTGATAAAAAGTAATTTAAGCGAAAGTTTAAGTAATATATGAAACAGGCTATAAACGATTCACGCCCCCATTAATCGTTCAAGAGCAACGCTTCGGACGTTAACCAGTTTTGTGTAATATTTCAACCATCAGATTTACGCTGGTCATTTGGTTGCATGGTAATCAAACCTTGTTTGAGTTTTTGCCTTTGGGTTAAAAATTCACTAATCTATGTGCCAATGGGAGGAGAAATTGACGTTTTGCAAGTAATTTTTCGCAGATTATGTAACAGAAAAAACTTTATTTGATCGTTGCTATTTTTTGCCAAATAAGGCACCACCGAGTCGGAAATGTCAACACCGTCCGGCAAATATGAACCATGCGGTAACACTTAGTTCTTTCGTCAAAAACCCTGAAGTAAAACCGTTAAAACCATGGGGTAACACTTAAATCATATTATCTATTTTCATTAACATCAAAGTAAGCTTTTTCCGTATATTATTCATAATCTTTTCAATTTGTGCTCCTTCAGGTTAGTGGGTGGATATTATCTGCATCCTCGAGATGCAAGAATCAAATTTTTGCAAACTGATTGACTATGTAAAGTCTCAAGTGCTCTATAACTGGAGGGTGCATAACGTAATAAGGAGAGTGGGGCACAAACCGTAAAGTTCTAAATTTTGATATTTTATTACGTTTTTTACGCTATTTTCAAATGCTTTATTAAAACGCCATCACATGTTTTTAATATCTGAATTTTACAACAGTTTACAAAATGCATTAAACGTTTTCGTTCAAAATTTTTGAAAATGTTACGTAAAAGTTTCTTTGAAAAATTTGATTTGTTGAACTGTTCGTATTTTTTCGATATCAAGCAAGGTGAGAGGTCTGACTTAGTAGAAAGGAGTCTGGCAATACCTTGCTTTTTTTGAAAGCAATTATTAGAAATTATTTTATAGACTCTTCTGAAACGCTTGCCCGAACTCCAAGATAATTAATCTTTTCAGGGTCACGCAGAGAATTTTGTCAAATTTTTGTAGGAAATATGTCATCTATCGTTGACAAATTAGCAAAATCACTGCAATGTTCTCGCACAATTTTGCACTGCATGCTATGAATTTGTGTCTCCAACTCAAAGCAATCAAAGCAAAGTTGTGTATGAAAATTGCACTAAATTTTCTAAATTGTCAGAACTAGTTAACGCTTATTTCATCTAGTAAGATTGGATTTCACATAATTTTGCGTTTTCAAGACATGAATTTTGTGTTTTCACATTTTTAGTTGTTGGAGCGGTATATAATAACCTCAAATGTCGTCATTTGAAGCCCCATCAGTGAATTTAGTTACTCCTCTCCCCTCCCCCACCCCAACTGATGCAGACTGCAAAGGGTTCCATACCCCATTAGTCGTTCGATAACAATTCTTCCGGCGTTAGTCAGTTATGTGTTTATGCTTGACCCTTTCGATATTTCTAGTGACTTTAACGGCGTTGAACTCTTCGTTTTACGTGATCAAAGTTCTTCCCATGTTAGCGATCAAGTTTATGAATGAAAACTCATTGCAACTATGACAGTTATTTTAGTTGATTTTTAATTTCTTGAAATTGAATTTTTAACATATTTGATAAGCATGAAAGGATTCAACTTCTAACGTAAATCTTTCAAATCAAATCATATATTAAAAAATTTTCCACAAATTTATTAACTACCTGCCAAATAAGGCACTACCGAGTCGGAAATGTCAACACCGTCCGGCAAATATGAACCATGCGGTAACCTTTAGTTCTTTCGTCAAAAACCTTGAAGTAAAACCGTTAAAACCTTGCGGTAACACTTAAATCATTTTATCTATTTTTATTAACATCAAAGTAAGCTTTTTCCGTATATTATTCATAATCTTTTCAATTTGTGCTCCTTCAGGTTAGTGGGTGGATACTATCTGCATCCTCGAGATGCAAGAATCAAATTTTTGCAAACTGATTGACTATGTAAAGTCTCAAGTGCTCTATAACTGGAGGGTGAATAACGTAATAAGGGGAGTGGGGCACAAACCGTAAAGTTCTAAATGTTGGTATTTTATTACGTTTTTTACGCTATTTACAAATGCTTTATTAAAACGCCATCACATGTTTTTAATATCTGAATTTTACAACAGTTTACAAAATGCATTAAACGTTTTCGTTCACAATTTTTGAAAATGTTAAAAATGTTACGTAAAAGTTTCTTTGAAAAATTTGATTTGTTGAACTGTTCGTATTTTTTCGATATCAAGCAAGGTGAGAGGTCTGACTTAGTAGAAAGGAGTCTGGCAATACCTTGCTTTTATTGAAAGCAATTATTAGAAATTATTTTATAGACTTTTCTGAAACGCTTGCCCGAACTCCAAGATAATTAATCTTTTCAGGGTCACGCGGAGAATTTTGTCAAATTTTTGTAGGAAATGTGTCATCTATTGTTGACAAATTAGCAAAATCACTGCAATGTTCTCGCACAATTTTGCACTGCATGCTATGAATTTGTGTCTCCAAATTCAAAGCAATCAAAGCAAAGTTGTGTATGAAAATTGCACTAAATTTTCTAAATTGTCAGCACTAGTTAACGCTTATTTCATCTAGTAAGATTGGATTTCACATAATTTTGCGTTTTCAAGACATGAATTTTGCGTTTTCACATTTTTAGTTGTTGGAGCGGTATATAATAACCTCAAATGTTGTCATTTGAAGCCCCATCAGTGAATTTAGTTACTCCTCTCCCCTCCCCCACCCCTACTGAAGCAGACTGCAAAAGGTTCCAGCTCCCATTAGTCGTTCGATAACAATTCTTCCGGCGTTAGTCAGTTATGTGTTTATGCTTGACCCTTTCGATATTTCTAATGACTTTAACGGCGTTGAACTCTTCGTTTTACGTGATCAAAGTTCTTCCCATGTTAGCGATCAAGTTTATGAATGAAAACTCATTGCAACTATGACAGTTATTTTAGTTGATTTTTAATTTCTTGAAATTGAATTTTTAACATATTTGATAAGCATGCAAGGATTCAACTTCTAACGTAAATTTTTCAAATCAAATCATATATTAAAAAATTTTCCACAAATTTATTAACTACCTGCCAAATAAGGCACTACCGAGTCGGAAATGTCAACACCGTCCGGCAAATATGAACCATGCGGTAACACTTAGTTCTTTCGTCAAAAACCCTGAAGTAAAACCGTTAAAACCATGAGGTAACACTTAAATCATTTTATCTATTTTTATTAACATCAAAGTAAGCTTTTTCCGTATATTATTCTTAATCTTTTCAATTTGTGCTCCTTCAGGTTAGTGGGTGGATATTATCTGCATCCTCGAGATGCAAGAATCAAATTTTTGCACACTGATTGACTATGTAAAGTCTCAAGTGCTCTATAACTGGAGGGTGCATAACGTAATAAGGGGAGTGGGGCACAAACCGTAAAGTTCTAAATTTTGGTCTTTTATTAAGTTTTTTACGCTATTTTCAAATTTTTTATTAAAACGCCATCACATGTTTTTAATATTTGAATTTTACATCAGTTTACAAATTGCATTAAACGTTTTCGTTCAAAATTTTTGAAAATGTTACGTAAAAGTTTCTTTGAAAAATTTGATTTGTTGAACTGTTCGTATTTTTTCGATATCAAGCAAGGTGAGAGGTCTGACTTAGTAGAAAGGAGTCTGGCAATACCTTGCTTTTTTAAAAGCAATTATTAGAAATTTTTTTATAAACGTTTCTGAAACGCTTGCCCGAACTCCAAGATAATTAATCTTTTCAGGGTCACGCGGAGAATTTTGTCAAATTTTTGTAAGAAGTGTGTCATCTATCGTTGACAAATTAGCAAAATCACTGCAATGTTCTCGCACAATTTTGCACTGCATGCTATGAATTTGTGTCTCCAACTCAAAGCAATCAAAGCAAAGTTGTGTATGAAAATTGCACTAAATTTTCTAAATTGTCAGAACTAGTTAAGGCTTTTTTCATCTAGTAAGATTGGATTTCACATATTTTTGCGATTTCAAGACATGAATTTTGCGTTTTCAGCGTAGATAAAAATTGGTGTTGAATTTAGCGTTGATCATACGTGAATTCAGCGGTTAGGTCTCTGCCTATGAGACTCGAACCTCGAACCTTCTGCACTTTCGTAAGCGTAGATCTTAAATTTTTACGTCTGTTAGCGCAGTTCTTGTCGTAGTAACATTTATTCAACACCTAATTGTTGAATTTAATTGAATTGTGAGTTCAATAGAGAATTGTTGAGTCGGCGCTAAATTATCTACGATTTACCCTTAGAAACGCAAAATTTTGTAAGATCTATGTTTATAGCCGGAATAGTTTGCTTTCAATGTCTCAACCGTAAATCCTACTTTAATTGAACGCATTCACCGCAATCTTACAAAATGTTGCATTTTTCACCATTGACAGCTGGGACCAAGCCTGAAATTAATTAAAATTTCGCCTCATCTTCAACGAATAGCTTCAATAAAATGAATCTACAACTTTTGAGCAGGTTTTGACTGGTTTTTATATGTTTTGTTTTTCGTTTTGATTCACTGTTTTCAAAACTCCTTTGACAAGATCTCTCGCTTTAGTACAAATGAGACTCCGAATTTTGCTGGAAACAATTAAAATTTTCCTTTTCTTTACTGTGAATGTCAATCCTATGTCAGGGTCTCTTTTATTGACAACAATTAATTTGGATTCAACTTAAACCACTATGTTCCCGAACATTTTCGCCTTCCAATCATTTGAAAAGAACGACCATGTCGACTTTTATTGAATTTTAAAATTAAAAGAAAAACACCAGCTGAAAATGGTATGGATTTATCTCCAATCGTAATTTGAAATTGAAAATTTTTTTGATTTTTTGACGGATCACGTCAATGGTCGGTCATAACAGAGAATATCAACCTTGCGGTGTGAATTAGAAAAGAGCGTAACACGTTTTTAGAGTGACGTTCATCTGCACTGCGTTAAATGTGAAAGTTAGCTGAGCTGTAATCAACCTTTTTCCTTGCTTATGAAAAATAAGCAGTTGCGCAAAAATATAAAGATAGCTCATAGAAGTCTGTAGAAATTAAAGAACAACAAAAGAAATACATTTTGCGGAAAACAATCAGTAATTTAAATTTTTTGGGGAAAAACTCATTTATGATATAAAGTTTCAAAGCTCAAAATTAAACACTTATCACGATGGGCGCAAATTGAAAAAGTAGACTTTTGAAAAAAATCTAGACATCAGCAAAACTAAATTTGTGTATTAGTTGTTCTACCTCAATTAGAAGGTGACATGAAATGTTAAAACTTAAATTAAGCATGGTTTTTCACTGACAAAACATTGGTCTTTTGAACCCCTATGATATCAACACTTTTTTAACTGAGCTCTTATATGTTGTGAAGGCATACAAAGCTTATGAAGTATTGATAAAACGGTGGCCGTTAGTCATCAGAGAAAGTGGAAAAACTGCTTTATTTCATCAACGTTAAAAAAATGTACCAATAAATCATACTGTAATTTTTCAAACCATTGTAAACTAGTGCATTCATAATTATCACGGTTATTCTACATCATCAACCTTTTTTTCTTTTTGACAAAAAATCTCGTATTGAACGAGCTACCAACTGATAATTTTCGTCAAAGACGGAAAGTATAGACAATTACAGTATCTAAAGGACTATTGTGGTTGCCAACAATTTTCTTAGAGATTACAGAACAATGTGGCAGATTTTATAAACTACAAACAGTCAACGGAACGATAAGTAATCATTTTTCAGATGTTGTAGTCATGTTTCTGTTCCAAGGTTCAAGATGATAACCGAATCACTACATATACTAGGAAACAGATCAGTCAAACCAGTCTTAACAGTCCGAATTCATCTAAATAATTAGTTTCGTTGAAAAAAAATGGACTCAAAATTGCTTTAGAAATCTAGTTTTTTGGATTGGCAATCTCAAAAGTTGGAGCATCACTGTATTCAGAATTTGTTGAGGAAAGCAAACACGGCTGCCAATGAATGCTTGCTAATTTATTGTGAT